>NC_135907.1:1916591-2212261 GCF_964194155.1 Cetorhinus maximus | reverse complement strand
AGACTACAATATGCATGTATAAAAAATACATGATGCACTCAACTTGGACTCCCTGAGTGAACTGTAGCCTTTTAATATGTGGGATGTACTGAATGTGGCTGGGGGATTATTGTGCATTGAGGTTTCTTGTTCCACAGCAAAGTGAGTTCAGTTGTATCCACTCGTCTGCTCTCCTGTGGGCACTTTCTCAAACTTGATACAGCTCCATGAACACTGACTCTCCTCCAGTACCTCACCATTCTTCCCAACGTGATCAACCTATTCGACTGCAGGTGAGTTCAATCTGAACCACACCTTACAACTACACCCTCCCACCAAGTAATGATGCTGCAGAGCTTCCATTGAAGGAGAAGGGGGCAAATTCAACGTGACAAGTTTACACGGGTAGCTTCCATTACAAGTGTAGACAGAGAAGTTTATAATAGAAGAAGTTGTTCGACATTAGATTTTTATATAACTATCTATATAATCCACTTTCAACATGACAATTTAAATCAAACTTGATTTAGCATCTGTCACAGTGGCATAATGTGGCAACGTGTGAATTGGACAGCCTGTATGATGCTTGATTGCGAAAAATAATAATTTACTACAAAATAACAGTCTTTTTTCTCTGAATCAATGCATTTGGGTTGGAGGAACAGTATGCACTTAAGGAGATAAAGTCCAAAAATGGCAATAATTATCTTTTACTAATTTTTACAAATTGTTGGAGTACAAGCAACAGGATCTCAAGATGTGGATGATGAAGGCCATTCAGCCCATCCTAACTGATCCATGTCCACATGAGCCTTCTTCCACCCCTCTTCATTGAATTATGTCAAATTATTCCTTTCTCCCTCATATGCTTATCTAGTTTCCCCTCCATTGCATCCATGCTGTTTCCCCCAACCATACTATGTGATGGCAAATTCCACATTCTTACCATTCTTTGAGTGAACAAGTTGCTCCTGAGCTCCTTTTTGGATTTATTGGTGACTATCTTATACCTGTGTCCTCTAGTTTTGGTCTCCCCTACAAGTGAAAACATCTTTCCCATGTCTACTCTTTCAAACATCATTATAATTTTAAAGACGAACTAATAAATATCAGAAAGACCAAAGTCATTACTTTCAGTCCCAGCCACAAACTCCGCTCCCTACCATCGACTTCAAACCCTCTCCCTGGCTGAGTCTAAAACAGATTGTTTGCATCCTTGGTGTCATAGTTGATCCTGAGATGAGCTTCCAACTAGATATTTGTGCCATCACTAAGACCACCTATTTCCACCTCATAACATTGTTCCACTTCACCTCTGCCTCAGCCATGCCTTTGTTAGCCGTGAATCTGATTATTCCAGTGGACTCCCAGCCGGCCTTCCAGTTACCCTCTGTAATCCTAAACCCATCCAAATCTCGGCCATCTGTATCCTAACACACATCAAGTCTCATTCACCCTTCAGTCCTGTGCTTGCTGACCGAAATTTGTTCTGGCTAAGTAACACCTCGATTTTGAAATCCTCATCCTTTTTCATCCTTGTTTTCAAATCCCTCTAGGGGCTCCCCCATCCCTATCTCTGTAACTGCCTCCATCCCTACAAACCACCCTCCCCCCTCCCCCAAGATCTCTACACTCCTCCACTCCTTGCACTTTCCTGATTTTAATCGTCCCTCCATTAGTGGCTGTGCCTTCAGCTGCCTGGGCATTAAGCTCTGAATTCCCTCCCTAAACCCCTTCACCCCTCTACATCTTTTTCCTCTTTTTAGACGCTCCTTAAAGCCCACCTCTTTGAACAAGCTTTTGATTACCTGTTCTAATATCTCCTTATTGTGGCTTAATGTCAAATTTTGCTTATTATTGTTTCGTTTATTAATATTCCTGAGAAGCACTTTGGGACATTTAACTATATTAAAGGCACTATGTAAATGCAAGTTGTTGTTGTTCTATTAGGTCACCCTTGAGCCTCCTCTTTTCTAGAGAAGAAAGCTTCTTAAACTTTTTTTTTTCTGGTGAGTGTTTGAAATAAATAAGGTAATATTTATCTTTCCATTCCGTTAAGTACCTTATATAAGATCACCTCTCAGATGCTTCCTTTGCAGGGTGAAATGACATTTTTCTCCAGTCTTTCCAGGTCTTTGATACGATGGATCAGCCTCCATGGTGATTTGTAGCACCTTGCATTTCGCTTGGCTTTGTGTTTTATTGAACACAATCTAAACAATTTAGTTGAATGTGTCCTGGTTTGTGTATTGTAATGTTTTTTCAATGCCCATTATAACAGGATTAGCTAAATGCTGACTGCTATAGCAAATTTCTTTTAATGACTAAACATTACCAGAGAGGTTTGCTTAGTTGATAAAATGGTTCAGGTTCTGTGGGCATATACAAAGTCCAGCTACACACTTGGCAAAGATCGCAAGTATAAGTCCAGATGATGAAGCCCATTTGGTTCAACCAGCCCATTCTTTCAAAGACACCCAGGTACCCATCATGGCATACAAACATATGAATTAGGAGCAGGAGTCGGCCAATTGGCCCCTCAAGCCTGCTCCACCATTCAATAAGATCATGGCTGATCTGATTGTGGCCTTAACTCCACATTCCTGCCTGCCCCCCGCTAACCTTTGACTCCCTTGTTAGTCAAGAATCTATCTACCTCTGCCTTAAAATATTCAACGACTCTGCCTCCACTGCTCCCCAGGACAATGAGAGTTCCAAAGACTCATGACTCTCTGAGAGAAAAAAATTCTCCTCATTCCATCTTATATGAACAGCTTTTAAGTGCCAGCATGACCCTCAGCTCGGAGCTGTTTCTAGATATTGATCACTCTTTGCATTAGGTACTTCCTGATATCGGTCCTGCACTTGCCTTTTAGTAACATGTACCCACGTCCCTGGTCTTGCAATAGCTTTAAAAAATTGCTATGAGGTGATCCCTAATATCTTATGGGCTACTTATCTCCTTGAGGGTGAATGGTTGGCTGGAGGGCTAGTGTGTGATTTAGAATAGCACCAACAGCCTGGGTTCAATTCCTATTCTGGCTGAGGTAAACTTGGGAGCTGCCCTCGCTCCCTGCCCCTGAGAGAGGAAGGCAATAGCAAACCACCGGTGACAAAAACTGCCAAGAAAAACAGCTCAGGATGCAGCATCAGCAGACAATGAGCCAAGGACCTGCCTCCAGGCACAGCACAAATAAATGACTGAATATATATATCCTTATTGCAATATGATGCCCAAAACTGAATGCAGTACTCCAGATGGCGATTGCCCAAGGCTCTGAAAAACTGAAGCTTCATTTCCTCACTTTCGTATTCTAATCTCCTTGAGGAGAAAAAAGGCCTGCATTGTACTTGCTGTTTTGATTCCTTTCATATATGGACACTAAGTCCCTTTACTCCTCCAGAGTGTTCCCAGCCTCTCACCATCAAGAAAATATTTCAATTTGTTTTTTACAGATCCAAAGTGGATGACTTCACACTTCCCCACATTGAACTATGTATGCAATAGTTATGTCCCCTCACTTAGGCTATGTCCCTTTGTATCCTCCTACTCCTACCCGCGCAATTTACTGTGTCTCCGAACTTAGTACCATCTGCAAACTTCATCCAAGTTATTCAAATATGCAGCAAGAAGCAGAGGCCCAGGAAATAGATCACATCTCACCAATGATCCCTCTTCTGTTTTCTGCCTCCCCATCAATTATCACTCATATTACCAGGCTGCAGTTAAGCTGATAATGCTGCTTTGCCTCCATCTCAGAACACTTCCATTTTTGCTAACAAAATCTGCTGGGTGGAATTTCATTAAACCCTTTCTAGGAGTCTATATAGATCAAATCCATAGATGTTCCGCTATCCACCACTCCGTGACATCTTCAAAAAATTCAACTAGGTCAGTCAGACATGATCTCCCCATCAGCAATCCATCCTGACTCTTTTTAATCACTTCATACTTGTCCAAGTACTCAGTCAGTCTGTCCCCAATGATAGATTCCAGTAGTTTCACTATAACTGATGTTAAACTGGTGGGTCTGTAGTTACCTAGTTTCATCTTCCTTCCCTTCTTAAATGTTAATCTTTGGAATTCTCTCACCCAGTGAGCAGTGGAGGCTGGGTCACTGAATATATTCAAGGCTGAGTTAGACAGATTTTTCATCGACAAGGGAGTCAAGGGTTATGGGGGGCAGACAGGAAAGTGGATTTAAGGCCACAATCAGATCAGCCACGATCTTATTGAATGGCGGAGCAGGCTCAAGAGGCTGAATGGCCTACTCCTGCTCCTATTTATTACGTTTTTAATGAAGTGACATAGTTAACTTTCCAATCCTAAGATGCAATTCCTGAATATGGAGAGATTCGCCAGTTATTTTTAAAAATTTATTCATGGGTTATGGTTGACATTGGCAAGGCCAGCATTAATTGCCCATCCCTAATTGCCCTTGAGAAACTATTGGTGAACTGTCTTTTTGAACCATTGTAGCCCACGTGGTGTAGGCCCACTCACAGTGCTGTTAGAGAGGAATTTCCAGGTTTTTAACCCAGCAACAGTGGAGGAAAGGCGATATATTTTCAAGTCAGGATGGTGTGTGACTTGGAGGGGAAGTTGCAGGTGATTACACCTGCTGCCCTTGTTCTTCTAGGTAGTAAAAGTGCTGTAGAAGGAGCCTCGGTGAGTTGCTGCAGTACATGGATGGTACACACTGCTGCCACCCTGTGATGGTGGTGGAGGGAGTGAATGTTTAAGATGGTTGATGGGGAGACATTCAAGTTGGCTGCTTTGTCCTGGATAGTGTCGAGCTTCTTGAGTGTTAGAGCTACACTCATCCAGACAAGTAGAGAACAGTCCACCACACTCCTGACTTGTGGATGGCAGAAAAGCTTTAGGGAGTCAAGAGATGAGTTGTTTACTGCAGAATTCCCAGCCTCTGACCTGATTTTGTAGCCATAGTATTTATATAGCTGGTCCAGTAAGTTTCTGGTCAATGATAACTCTCAGGATATTGACAGTGGGGGTTTCAGTGATCATACACATTTGAAATTTTCTCTGACATTTCTTTTAATATCCTGGGGTGGAAACCATCAAATCCTGGTGATTTGTCTACCTTAAGTCCCATTATTTTCACTATTATCATCTTTTTACTTATGTTAAATCCATTAAGTTCCGCCCCTTGACTTATTATTTAGTTTAGTAACCATGAAGCTGTTCGATTGTCATAAAAAGCCAACAAATTCACCAATATAGATTCGGGAAGGAAACCTGCTGTCATTACCCAGTCTGGCCTATATATGACTCCAGTTCTGCACCAATGTAGTTGACTCTAAACTACCATTTGATGCCTGAAAGCCACTCAGTTGTATCAAACTGCTTGCAGTCGTTCAAGAATAAGGTCCACCACTACCTTCTTAAGGCAACTAGGGTTGGGCAATAAATGTATGCCTTGCCAGCAATGCCCACATCTCAAGAATGAATTAAAATAAAAAGGGATTAACACCTGGGCTGGATCCTGGATGGAGTACTGGAGGGAGAAATAAAATCCCTTAAAATTGTTTAAAAACAATTGTATGCTGCAATGGACAGGGCAAGGTGATGGAGGACACTAGGATATTTTAGTTGGGTGAATTAAGATGAGCGAAATGGTCTTCAATTATCCATGATTATTTTGGTATCAGCCATGATCTTATCGAATAGCACAGCAGGCTCGATGGGCCGAATGGCCTACCCCTGCTCCTATGTCTTATGTTCTTATGTCCGAGAGCAGACCAAGCAGTGCATTTAGGGACACCATCAGTAAGGAGCCTCTGATGTAACCAGTTGAGTGATTTATTATATGTCTATTCCTAGGCTTAACTGCAAATATATTGCTGATTACAGACGCAAGACCGAGAGCCAAGTGTTAATTCATGGTGTTTATCAGCACAGTGTATTTTATAAGTCAAGGTCATGAATATTCCTGTAGTTCATCGTAAAAAAGACCTGGGAATACTGCAGGTCTTAAACAGCAAATCCCACACACAATGCCATAAAATTGAGGTATCTTCAGGCTCAAGTGTATTCAACACCACACTACTAATGAGAGAAATAATTTTGAAGACAATTTTGCAATCCTGTATGAATCTATAATATTGTTGGTATGTACACACTTCTTGTCTAATTTTGAAGACATCATCCCTTATTGTAAAATGTCACCTTGACTCCATGTCAAAGGTTGTCTCTCCTGTGAAGCACTTTGGATTGTTTTAAAAAGGCTAGAGGTGCTATTGTGTATACACACATGCACACATATATATATATTATATATTATATGCGAGTTGCCATTGCTGTTGCCTTAGGCAAATTTCATATTTGAAGCAAAACTTTAAGGAAATCATTTAAAATATTTGGAAACATTCTAGCAGAATAATAAAATGTCTGCATCCTCTCACATTGAGCTGGGTGTGGAATCAATTAGACTATGTAGCCTTAAAGGAACATAGACCTACACTCTATCCGGAGGATACTACACTGTTTTACGTGGTATAATGTTCCTGTGATTATACAAAATAATCTGGGCCAGCAGATTGAGGGAGTGCAGCACTGACAGATGTTTTTCAGAAGAGGCATTGAATTGTGACCCTACCTGACCTCCCAGCTGGAGTTGGAGAAACACATAGTACAGCTGGAAGATACTCAGAAGAGTTAACCTTAGTGTCCTGGTCCCACATTTATCCCTCAGCAAATATCACTAAAACATTATCTGGTCATGTATTCCATTGCTGTTTGTGGGAACTTGTTCTGCGCAAATTGGTTGGAGATTACAACACTTCAAAATTACATAGCGCCTTGGGATGTCCTGAGATAGTGAAAGGCGCTATGCAAATACAAGTCTTCTCTTAATGCACCATGAGCAGCGTGACAGGAGATTTGCTGTGATATGAATAAAACGCAATGAGTGTCATTGAGAGAGCTGATTGATCGGTGGCACGTGAAACTAGCATTGGCCAGGCTGGGACTTGGGAGGGATATCAATCACTTCCCTGATGCGGGCTGAAGTGAAGCTAATTAAACCAATGTTTTTCCAGCATTTCTGCTAGGAGACTCCTGAAAAGAATGATGTATTCCGATTCACCTCCATCCTAACATCTGAAAGACAGTGTCAGACGCCGAAAAAAACAAAACACTGCTATAATTGCAAATGTTTTATAATACTCATACTGCTCTAACAAGATAACAAATACAAAAAGAGACAGGTCCCTGATCATCGATGCAGGGAAATCTGACGCCCTTGTGGCCTCTTGTGTGTCTGAGAAGCTTGTCTGAGAGTCGCAGGAGGACACTGGTTATATTATTGGATTAATAATCTAGAGGCCTTGGAGATCAAATCCCACCATGACAGGTGGTGAGTTTAAATTGGGTTAATTATTTAAATCTGAAATCAAAAACTAGTCTCAGTTACAGTGACTATGAAACTACTGGAAAGTCATTAAAAACCATCTGGCTCACCGATGCCCTTTCGGGAAGGAAATCAGCCATCCTTACTCAGTCTGGCTTATGTGTGACTCCAGACCCACTGCAGTGTGGTTGATTCTTGACTGTCCTCTGAAATGGCCTAGCAAGCCACTCAGTTATATTAAAAAAGATGACTCATTACCATCTTCTTGACAGTAATTAGGGATTGCCAGTGACACTCACATCCTACGAATATCTGAAAATTTGAAAACCGGAATATTCCCACGTGTATCAGATTCTACCAGTCAGAAATGTCCCCGTTGCCAAACAGTTCTGGTTCTCTATTACTGGATATAAACTGTCAGCGGTCAATCTTCTCAGCTACTGATGTCCCTCTTCCATTAAGGTACTACAGCACAATATCGAATGAAAGATGTTGTACCTTAGATATAGTAACAAAACTGAAAGAGTCATACTTTATACAGAAAATGCTGGGAATACTCAGCAAGTCTGGCTGCATCTGTAGAGAGAGCAGCAAAGTTAATGTTCCAGGTATGTGACCTCTCACCAGAACCTAAAACAGTTAAATCTGCAGCTCCCTCTCCACAGATGCTGCTAGATCTGATCAGTGTTTCCAGCATTTTCTGTTTTTATTTCAGAGTTGCTAAGTCTTCACTATTTTGCTTTTGTCGCATAATACTACAGTTGTGTGGTATCCTGGATACATCAACAAGCTGAGGAGTTGGAAGAGATAGATGACGATTGATGGCTGTGGTCAATCGAAGCACAGCTTAAATATATTTTGATGTAAAATGGCAAATGTAAAGTATGATCAGAAAGCTGAACACTGTGGATGCTGGAAATCTGAAATGAAAACAGGAAGTGCTGGAAATACTCAGCAGGTCAGGCTGGTTATGCTGTTTAATATGAACTCTGTTTCTCTTTCCACTGATGCTGCCTGACCTGCTGAGTATTTCCAGCAAAAAAAGCAAGCTGCTGTGGCTCAGTTAAGCAACACTCTCCACAAGGGAATACTCTCCATTTGCCTGGATGAGTGCAGCTCCAACAACACTCAAGAAGCTCGACACCATCCAGGACAAAGCAGTCCACATGATTGGCACCCCATCCACCGCCTTCAACATTCACTCTCTCCCCCACCAATACACAGTGACAGCAGTGTGTACCATCTACAAGATGCTCTGCAGGGACTCACCAAAGCTCCTTCGACAGCACCTTCCAAACCCACCACCTCTACCACCTAGAAGGACAAAGGGCATGAGGTGCATGGGATCACCACCACCTGCAAGTTCCAAGCCACTCACCATCCTGACTTGGAACTTGGATCTGTGAACTTCACTGTCGCTGGGTCAAAATCCTGGAACTCCCTCCCTAACAGCACTGTGGGTGTACCTACACTACATGGACTGCAGCGGTTCAAGAAGGCAGCTCACCGCCACCTTCTCAAGGGCATTTAGGGATGGGCAATACATGCTGGCCTAACCGGCGATGCCCACATCCCATGAAAGAATATTTTTTAAAATGGTAGCACGCTTGTCCCCGAATCTCAAGGTTCTGGGTTCAAGTCCCACTTCAGAGCTTGAGCACAAATGTCAAGACTGACACTCCAGTGCATTACTGAGGGAATGCTGCACTGACACTCCAGTGCGTTACTGAGGGAATGCTGCACTGACACTCCAGTGCGTTACTGAGGGAATGCTGCACTGACACTCCAGTGCGTTACTGAGGGAATGCTGCACTGACACTCCAGTGCATTGCTGAGGGAATGCTGCACTGACACTCCAGTGCATTACTGAGGGAATGCTGCACTGACACTCCAGTGCGTTACTGAGGGAATGCTGTACTGACACTCCAGTGCGTTACTGAGGGAATGCTGCACTGACACTCCAGTGCGTTACTGAGGGAATGCTGCACTGACACTCCAGTGCATTGCTGAGGGAATGCTGCACTGACACTCCAGTGCATTACTGAGGGAATGCTGCACTGACACTCCAGTGCGTTACTGAGGGAATGCTGCGCTGACACTCCAGTGCGTTACTGAGGGAATGCTGCACTGACACTCCAGTGCGTTACTGAGGGAATGCTGCACTGACACTCCAGTGCAGTACTGAGGGAATGCTGCACTGACACTCCAGTGCAGTACTGAGGGAATGCTGCACTGACACTCCAGTGCGTTACTGAGGGAATGCTGCACTGACACTCCAGTGCATTACTGATGGAATGCTGCACTGACACTCCAGTGCATTACTGATGGAATGCTGCACTGACACTCCAGTGCATTACTGAGGGAATGCTGCACTGACACTCCAGTGCGTTACTGAGGGAATGCTGCACTGACACTCCAGTGCGTTACTGAGGGAATGCTGCACTGACACTCCAGTGCGTTACTGATGGAATGCTGCACTGACACTCCAGTGCAGTACTGAGGGAATGCTGCACTGACACTCCAGTGCGTTACTGAGGGAATGCTGCACTGACACTCCAGTGCGTTACTGAGGGAATGCTGCACTGACACTCCAGTGCATTGCTGAGGGAATGCTGCGCTGACACTCCAGTGCGTTACTGAGGGAATGCTGCACTGACTCTCCAGTGCGTTACTGAGGGAATGCTGCACTGACACTCCAGTGCGTTACTGAGGGAATGCTGCACTGACACTCCAGTGCAGTACTGAGGGAATGCTGCACTGACACTCCAGTGCGTTACTGAGGGAATGCTGCACTGACACTCCAGTGCGTTACTGAGGGAATGCTGCACTGACACTCCAGTGCGTTACTGAGGGAATGCTGCACTGACACTCCAGTGCGTTACTGAGGGAATGCTGCACTGACACTCCAGTGCGTTACTGAGGGAATGCTGCACTGACACTCCAGTGCGTTACTGAGGGAATGCTGCACTGACACTCCAGTGCGTTACTGAGGGAATGCTGCACTGACACTCCAGTGCGTTACTGAGGGAATGCTGCACTGACACTCCAGTGCGTTACTGAGGGAATGCTGCACTGACACTCCAGTGCGTTACTGAGGGAATGCTGCACTGACACTCCAGTGCGTTACTGAGGGAATGCTGCACTGACACTCCAGTGCGTTACTGAGGGAATGCTGCACTGACACTCCAGTGCGTTACTGAGGGAATGCTGCACTGACACTCCAGTGCAGTACTGAGGGAATGCTGCACTGACACTCCAGTGCGTTACTGAGGGAATGCTGCACTGACACTCCAGTGCAGTACTGAGGGAATGCTGCACTGACACTCCAGTGCGTTACTGAGGGAATGCTGCACTGACACTCCAGTGCGTTACTGAGGGAATGCTGCACTGACACTCCAGTGCGTTACTGAGGGAATGCTGCACTGACACTCCAGTGCGTTACTGAGGGAATGCTGCACTGACACTCCAGTGCGTTACTGAGGGAATGCTGCACTGACACTCCAGTGCGTTACTGAGGGAATGCTGCACTGACACTCCAGTGCATTACTGAGGGAATGCTGCACTGACACTCCAGTGCAGTACTGAGGGAATGCTGCACTGACACTCCAGTGCAGTACTGAGGGAATGCTGCACTGACACTCCAGTGCGTTACTGAGGGAATGCTGCACTGACACTCCAGTGCGTTTACTGAGGGAATGCTGCACTGACACTCCAGTGCGTTACTGAGGGAATGCTGCACTGACACTCCAGTGCGTTACTGAGGGAATGCTGCACTGACACTCCAGTGCGTTACTGAGGGAATGCTGCACTGACACTCCAGTGCGTTACTGAGGGAATGCTGCACTGACACTCCAGTGCGTTACTGAGGGAATGCTGCACTGACACTCCAGTGCGTTACTGAGGGAATGCTGCACTGACACTCCAGTGCGTTACTGAGGGAATGCTGCACTGACACTCCAGTGCGTTACTGAGGGAATGCTGCACTGACACTCCAGTGCGTTACTGAGGGAATGCTGCACTGACACTCCAGTGCATTACTGAGGGAATGCTGCACTGACACTCCAGTGCGTTACTGAGGGAATGCTGCACTGACACTCCAGTGCGTTACTGAGGGAATGCTGCACTGACACTCCAGTGCGTTACTGAGGGAATGCTGCACTGACACTCCAGTGCGTTACTGAGGGAATGCTGCACTGACACTCCAGTGCGTTACTGAGGGAATGCTGCACTGACACTCCAGTGCGTTACTGAGGGAATGCTGCACTGACACTCCAGTGCGTTACTGAGGGAATGCTGCACTGACACTCCAGTGCGTTACTGAGGGAATGCTGCACTGACACTCCAGTGCAGTACTGAGGGAATGCTGCACTGACACTCCAGTGCAGTACTGAGGGAATGCTGCACTGACACTCCAGTGCGTTACTGAGGGAATGCTGCACTGACACTCCAGTGCGTTACTGAGGGAATGCTGCACTGACACTCCAGTGCGTTACTGAGGGAATGCTGCACTGACACTCCAGTGCGTTACTGAGGGAATGCTGCACTGACACTCCAGTGCGTTACTGAGGGAATGCTGCACTGACACTCCAGTGCGTTACTGAGGGAATGCTGCACTGACACTCCAGTGCGTTACTGAGGGAATGCTGCACTGACACTCCAGTGCGTTACTGAGGGAATGCTGCACTGACACTCCAGTGCGTTACTGAGGGAATGCTGCACTGACACTCCAGTGCGTTACTGAGGGAATGCTGCACTGACACTCCAGTGCGTTACTGAGGGAATGCTGCACTGACACTCCAGTGCGTTACTGAGGGAATGCTGCACTGACACTCCAGTGCGTTACTGAGGGAATGCTGCACTGACACTCCAGTGCGTTACTGAGGGAATGCTGCACTGACACTCCAGTGCGTTACTGAGGGAATGCTGCACTGACACTCCAGTGCAGTACTGAGGGAATGCTGCACTGACACTCCAGTGCAGTACTGAGGGAATGCTGCACTGACACTCCAGTGCGTTACTGAGGGAATGCTGCACTGACACTCCAGTGCGTTACTGAGGGAATGCTGCACTGACACTCCAGTGCGTTACTGAGGGAATGCTGCACTGACACTCCAGTGCAGTACTGAGGGAATGCTGCACTGACACTCCAGTGCGTTACTGAGGGAATGCTGCACTGACACTCCAGTGCGTTACTGAGGGAATGCTGCACTGACATTCCAGTGCAGTACTGAGGGAATGCTGCACTGACACTCCAGTGCAGTACTGAGGGAATGCTGCACTG
The DNA here is from genome assembly GCF_964194155.1 of Cetorhinus maximus. Classification (NCBI taxonomy): domain Eukaryota; kingdom Metazoa; phylum Chordata; class Chondrichthyes; order Lamniformes; family Cetorhinidae; genus Cetorhinus; species Cetorhinus maximus. Next base: position 2,199,631 of record NC_135907.1, on the reverse strand, counting down.
ACACTCCAGTGCGTTACTGAGGGAATGCTGCACTGACACTCCAGTGCGTTACTGAGGGAATGCTGCACTGACACTCCAGTGCGTTACTGAGGGAATGCTGCACTGACACTCCAGTGCGTTACTGAGGGAATGCTGCACTGACACTCCAGTGCGTTACTGAGGGAATGCTGCACTGACACTCCAGTGCGTTACTGAGGGAATGCTGCACTGACACTCCAGTGCAGTACTGAGGGAATGCTGCACTGACACTCCAGTGCGTTACTGAGGGAATGCTGCACTGACACTCCAGTGCGTTACTGAGGGAATGCTGCACTGACATTCCAGTGCAGTACTGAGGGAATGCTGCACTGACACTCCAGTGCAGTACTGAGGGAATGCTGCACTGACACTCCAGTGCGTTACTGAGGGAATGCTGCACTGACACTCCAGTGCGTTACTGAGGGAATGCTGCACTGACACTCCAGTGCGTTACTGAGGGAATGCTGCACTGACACTCCAGTGCGTTACTGAGGGAATGCTGCACTGACACTCCAGTGCGTTACTGAGGGAATGCTGCACTGACACTCCAGTGCGTTACTGAGGGAATGCTGCACTGACACTCCAGTGCGTTACTGAGGGAATGCTGCACTGACACTCCAGTGCGTTACTGAGGGAATGCTGCACTGACACTCCAGTGCGTTACTGAGGGAATGCTGCACTGACACTCCAGTGCGTTACTGAGGGAATGCTGCACTGACACTCCAGTGCGTTACTGAGGGAATGCTGCACTGACACCTCTTCTCTCAGAGAGTTCTACCACTGCTTGACAGGTGATTGTCAATTGCTGGAAAGGCACTTTCACCTGTCCAGCGCTTCACTCTCCTTCAGCCGCACCTTCTCTGCTGCCAGCCACCAGCATGGCACGAGATCAGGGAAGTGCAGCTCCAGCAGCAGCAGAGGCTACACCAGCAGCAGCACCAGCTGCTTTCTCCTCGGCCATATACCCCTCCTCAGGGCAAAGGGGACGGACACTGAGATCCAGCCGGAAGGATGTGAGAACCCCCAGCACAGCGCGTGCAGGTAGAGGATCAGCTCTGTCTGAACACCACAGGACCTCAGGAGGCTCAGGTTCTCATGGCTGCTGATATCTTCAGCCTCCTGTGACAAGACCTCCTTCCCAGTGCAGCAGGTTGGTGTGCGTTGCCAAATGCCAGCAAGGCATTTGTCATCAGAGTGGGGACTGCCTTCCTAGGGTACCTCTCCATTCCTATGGTTGCTAAGGACATGGAAAGTCCAAGTGCTGATGAACTTTTCTGAAACATGTCATGATCCTTTTAAATAGTAATCCTTCCTTTGCCAGAGTGGATACGTCACCCCTTCCGCCTTCTCTAATTGGTCGGGGAGCCCGGATTAGCTCCAGTAAAGAACAACTCTTGGGCATGCAGAGCCATCAAAAGGAGTTGACAGAAAGGGAAAAAATGAAATATGACAGTAAACTCGTCAGGAATATATAAACACATTGTAAGAGCTTTTATGGGTATATAAAAAAGGAAGAGAGTAGCTAAAGTAAACATTGGTCCCTTAGAAGCAGAGACAGGAGAAATTATCATGGGGAATGAGGAAGTGGCAGAGACATTGAACAAATATTTTGTGTCTGTCTTCACAGTAGAAGATCAGCTATGGTGGTATTGAGTGGCAGAGCAGGTTCGACAGGCCATAAGGTCACTCCTGCTCCTATTTCTTGTATCCTTGCGTACTTATGCCTGTGCAGAGGGCTCAGGTTCTAAACTTGAAAATGGCCCCAGGGACTAAGTTGGTGAGATTCTGCCCATAGTTATTTTGCTAACTTTTGTACGCAACAACAATCACATCAGTTAACTTATTTTACCGATTGCTGTCCCAGTTTTTGTTTTCCTTTTCAAGTATACACACATGGGCTTGTTTTAATTTTTCCCCTTTTTCAAATATTTTATCTATTTCATCTTTAAAAGCAGATTTTATATCAGTTACTGTTTCCTGTTGGGCATTCCACATCCTAACAACTCAATGCATAAAAGACATCTCTCCCTTTGTCCTTTTTGATAATGATTAAATTTACGTCCCTCGAGTTACCAATTCACGAACAGTCTTCCCCGATTTACCTCGTCAAAGCCCCTTAGAATTTTGAACAGCTGCTCAAGCAGCTCTTTAAAGCTTCTCTGGTCAAATGAAACCAGCTTCAGTTTGTCCAGTCTCTCTTCATTACTAAAGCCTCTCTTGCCAGCTTTGTAAATCTCTTCTGACATCTCTCCTAAAATAAGGTGCCTAAAACTAGACACAACTGGAGTCAGATCAATGATTCACATTGGTTTAGCATTACCTCTTTAGTTTGTACTCTATTCCTATATGTACAAAACTTTGGATTCCATGTGCTTTTTTTATGGCTCTATTAACTCGCCCTCTTGTTTTTAAAGATAGAACCATGGAAAAGTTACGGTGCGGAAAGAGGCCGTTCAGCCCATCGTCTCCGCTCCGGCCAAAAAGAGAAAAAGGAAATTAGCCGCTCATTTTAATCCCACTTTCCAGTACCTGGTCCGTAGCCTTGCAGGTTATAGCGCTTCAGGTGTAGATCCAGGTACCTTTTAAATCAGTTGAGCATCAGTCAACCACTAACTTAGGCAGTGAATACCAGTTGCCTGAATTTGTGTATATGAAGCCTTAAGTTTCTCTGCTCCTTTATTCCATTTTAACTTTCATCATTTTAGTGTAAATTTGCTCTCCTTATTTGGCCTCCTAAAAGGGCAATTATGGATGGGAAACTAATGCTGGCTTTGCCAGAGATGGCAACATCCAGTGAAAGAATGAATAAAAAAGCATCTTGCATTTCTCTGGCTTAAATTTCATCCAATGTCTCTCTGCCCTAATCTACTAACCCAGGTCTTCCTGAAATGCAAACATACAAACAAGGTTCTGTTGTCCATCCAGTCTGCCCCACACAACTGCCATGCCTTGTGTACTGCAATACATTCACTTTCCACCCAATCCAAAACCATGGAGATCCCTGGGACAGGCTATAAGCTAGATAGAGAGCCCAGTACAATTAGGGTGGGTGAAGTCTGGAAAATTTCTCTCAGACATCCTTAGGCGATTGAAACTAGTCGAGGAGGCTGCTCTAGCCCCACGTCTTGCCAGAAGTGATCTCAACATCAGCCAGGAACAATCCCAGTCTCACTGGAATGGATTCAACAAATCAATGTCCACTACGTGAGCTAGCAGCCTGTTCCACAGCCCCACCAACACCTCCAAACATGCAACCAAGTACTGTCTTTACACAACTTGAGATTGTGACCCTTGGTACTTGTTATGGCACAGCCAATGGTAAATGTTGAGCTGCTCAAATCCCAAAGGGAAACTTGAAACAACTGCCACAACTGTTTTGCAATTTGTATAAGTTTCAAAGTTTCAAGGTGCATACCTTGAATTCAGTGGTAATAGGACCACCAAGTCTTATAGGTTTCTTACAAAACTAAATTAAACCTTTATTAATAGAAGAAATTATTTTAAGCACACACATAAATCTACAAACTACTACAATGATACCTTCCAAATCCCCTGGTTCATCTAACTCTCAGTTACACTTTCATTCAGGCAGCAGTAAGACACATAGATCTTAAAAGACCCAGGCAATGAAACATGATACCCTGAACTACCCAATTCAAAATGAGTTTTCTTAACTTCAGTTCTTTGTAGACAGCAGCTCGAGGCTTAGATGCTGGAAGGTTTTTTCCACACTTGTTGGATCTTAGAATGCCTCCCTTGCACACAGCCTTCTCTCCTTTATCCATATTTCCCCCTTTGAATGCAAATTCCCGTTGTTTCACTATGTCTTTGGACTTTACGTCCCTAATAATAAAAATCTCTCATAGTACCAATTTTACTAGTAATAGTTGAAAAAAATAAACACACTGTTTCTTTTAACTTCTCCTGGCTAGGTGAAACATTTTACCCCTCCGTTGAAATCAATCTAGCCTGGTTTATTCCCTTTACATCTATCTTTACCTACTTAGCACTTCTAACCCAGCTTATTTTCTGTCACATCAAAGCCTTCAGACCAACTACCTTTAATTCAATTAAGTCACACACACACACACACACACACACACACACACACAGAGATCCCACTATTACTCTACAATAAATTCCAATAACATTATGAAAATGATTATATCACCCTGACAGTCCTCCCCGATCTATTTAGTTAAAATAAACAATATACACATGCATAATCTAGTCTCTTAATCATTTTATGAGGCTCAATCAAATCTTTAAGTCTGCACATCTCTAAGGCGTAGGGTCACAGCCCTTTGAGCCCATCCTGGTGGGTGCTTTAAACTGGGATTTAATCTAGTAGTCCCTCTCCGCACCCTTTCCAAAATCTCAATATCCCCTACCAAAAGTGAGGAGATGAAATGGGATGCAGAATTCTAACCGAGGCAAAACCAAGGTTGTGTACAAGGACAAATAGTATGTTTTGTCTTATTGTCACTTGTCCTATAAATACACTCCAGCGCCCTATTCTGGTCATCACTTCACGGCATTGCTCATGAACCTTTAGAGGTCTATGCACTAGAACATCCAGATCTCTATCTTTCTTCATCAGGTTTAATATTTTTCCCCAAAGGGTGTACACATGTTCAGCATTTGTCCTGACTACATTCATACCACTCCATTTTTATAAATTAAGCATCATTTGTCAGTCCTCCAGCACAAGCAGATCTCTCTGTAACAATCGAACATTGTCTACAGTCCTGATTCTTGCACATATCTTGGTATAAGGTCACTTACAGTCCTCTTCAAAGTTAAGCACGCTCCCTATTTTTGAGTCATCTTCAAATTTTTATACTTTTTAAATATTTGCTCGTGGGATGTGGACATCGCTAGCATGGTCAGTATTTGTTGCCCATCTCTAATTTCCCTTAAGAGCAGTTAAGAGTTAATAATGGGTGGGGAGAGGAAGGAGACAATGAGGTAGGTGATGTTGCGGTAATGTCACTGGGCTGGTAATCCAGAGGCCCCAGGCTAATGCTCTGCGGACATGGGTTCAAATACCACCATGGCAGCTAGTGGAATTTGAATTCAATTAATAAATCTAGAATATAAAGCTAGGCTCAGTATGTTGACCATGAAACTATCATCCCCATCTGGCTCACTAGAAATCTGTCATCCTTACCTGGTCTGACCTACATGTGACTCCAGACCCACAGCAATGTGGTTGAGTCTTAACTGCCCCCTGAAATGGTCTAGCAAGTCATTGAGTTCAAGGGCAATTAGGGATGGGCAACAAATGTTGGCCTTGCCAGTGACACCCACATCCCACAGAAACAGAAAAACCCCACATTGCTGTGGGTCTGGAGACACATTTTGGGCCAGGCAGAAAAGGATGGCACATTTACTTAATTAGGTGGGTTTTTGTGCCAATTGATGATAGTTTTATGATCACCAGTACTGAGATGAGCTTTCAATTCTGGATTTTAAAAAAAATTGAACTTAAATTCTACCAGCTGCCTGGTGGGATTTGAACCTATGGCCTCTGAATTATTAGTCTGGTGACATTACCATTACATCACCATCTCCCACCTCCTGGTCCAGCTATTGGTCTGAACATTGTGCCCTGGAAGACATCACCATTTACATCTTCATAGCCTGAAAAACATTCAGCCACCAGTATGCTTTTTCCTGACCTTTAACTAAATTCCTATTCAGACTGCCACAGCCCCTTGGATACCACATGCCTTCATTTTATGAATAAGATCTTACTATGACTTGCTGGGCATTGGCAAAGCTCCATGTGATGACGCTGTACTGCCCAAACTCATCAAGCACCGGAAATTGACACTCCTGCAACATCTGCACAAAGTTATCTGTCTCTGTTGGAGGGAGGGGACAGTGGCCCAGGATGTGTTTGATGCAAAGATTGTGGCCCTGTACAAGGACAAGGGTGACTCCAGGAATGGCAAAAACTATCGAGGCATCTCCCTGCTGACCATCATGGGAAAAGTAATTGACAGTGTTGCCCTTGTCAGACTGCAGATCCTGGCTGGACACATCTATCCCAAATCCCAGCGTGGTTCCAGAATTGGAAGATCCACAATTGACATGATCTCAGTCTGGCACCAGCAAGAAAAATTCTGTAAACAAAGGAGATCACATTATGTTTTCATTGATCTCACCAAGGCATTCGACCATATGAGCAGAGGCAGTCTACTGAAGCTGCTGAAAAAGATTGGCTGCCTGTTGAAGCTGCTCAATGTGATCTCTTTCCATGACAACATGGTGGGTCAGATCGGCCATGATGGGGTAACATTGGAATCCTTTGAGTTCGGCAGTGGGGTCAAACATGGTTGTGTTCTGGCGCTGACGCTCTTTAGCTATTCTTCTCTTCACTGCTAACATATGCCTTTTGGTCATTGACAGAGGGTGTCTGCTTACATATGAGAACTGACAGAAAGCTGTTCAGCCTTGCTCACCTTAAGATCCAAGACAAAGGTGAACAGGTCCCCATCAGAGAATTGCCGCACTAACATTCCACACTGAGGAACACCTTCAGCAGCAAACGGACAGACTCTCTTACACCTGTAAAGAGTTTGGTTTGACCATCAGCAAGAGGAAGACAAATGTCTGATCCAGGATGTTGCCATACCACCATCGATCAGCACTGACAATGTGACGCTGGGGGTTGATGATAGCTTCACATATCTGGACTCCACAATCACCAGCAAGCTGTCACGTGCTGAAATCAACTCGTGCAACGCAAAAGCTGCAGCTGTTCTGTCCAAGCTGCGTGTGAGAGTGTGGAACAACAGCAACCTGACTGAGAACACCAAACTGTGAGTCTGCCACGTCCTCAGCGCTCTCCTCTACAGTGGCGAGACCTGGACAACATACACTGGGCAGGGGAAAAGGCTGAACAGTTTCCAACTTCACTGTCTCAGACATATCCTCAGCATCTCCTGGTAGGACAAGGTCACCAACTCAGAGGTCCTGGGGTGTGCTAAATCCATCAGCCAGCGCTCGTTGCTGAGACAATGATGTCTGCGCTGGCTCAGCCATGTTCATCGCATAGATGACGGGCATATACCCAAAGACCTTCTGTACGCTGAACTGGTCACTGGGTAACAACCTGCTGAACTTCCATACCTTTGCTATAAGGACACCTGTAAGCAAGATATGAACATGGCGGACATTGGCACTGACAACTGGGGAGACAGTTGCCAATGGCAGTGACCTCTGGAGGCTGGCTGTCTGGAGGGACAGAGGTGAGGTGAAACAAAAAGCTCAGGTGGCTGAGAGGTAGGCCCAGAGAAAATTCTGCACCTTCTCAGCCCATTATCTTCATCTGCAGCAAATGCAGCAGAACCTGCTGTACCAGAGTGGGGCTCCTCAGCTACATCAGATGATGTTTAACACAGAGTTGAGCATCATGGTGTAAATCACTGGCTCACGAGACAGAAGGCTGCCAAAGAATGTGGCATCTCATTCAAAACCCTTTCAAAATCCAGACGCACAACATCCCCAGAGTTTCTTATCTCAATATAATCTTGTTATTTCCTCAAAGAACTTCATGAAATGTGTTAAACATTTTACAATTCCATACTGGCTGGTCATTAATTGGTAAATATGACTATCCTTCTGTTTTTATTCCTCCCAGAAACGTACTACTGATGTTAGATTGACTGCTCCACAGTTATCTGGTTTATGTCTTTCTTGTACTTTAGAAACACTTCAATCTCTGGCACAACTCCCTTACTAAAAGATTGTAGTCAGAACCTCCGGTGTTTTCTCATTTATGTCCCCCAGAATTCAGCAACTTTGGGGGCTGGTGCCATTTTCACTTTGAGTTCCATCAATATCCTCGTCTACCATTATCATAGCAAATTACTTCACCTCATCCTCTTGGATCCTTTCATTCCTGTTAGCACTCAGTTCAGTGCAAACTGAAGGAAAGTATTTGTTTAGTGTCTGCCATTTCTTCATCCCCCATAAGAAAGAATAAACTCACATTATTTTTTACTGTTTGTTCATGCAATGTTGGCATGGCCAGCATTTGTTGCCCATCCCTAATTGCCCCTTGAGAAGGTGGTGGTGAGCTGCCTTCTTGAACCACTGCAGTCCATGTGGTGTAGGTACACCCACAGTGCTGTTAGGGAGGGAGTTCCAGGATTTTGACCCAACAATAATTGGACATTGTGATATATTTCCAAGTCAGGATGTTGTGGAACTTAAATAGTAACTTGCAGGTGGTGGTGTTCCCCTGCCCCTGTTGCCCTTGACCTTCTAGGTGGTGGAAATTACGGCTTTGGAAGGTGCTGTTGAAGGAGCCTTGCTCACTTGTGGCAGCGCATCTTGTAGATGGTACACACTGTTGTCAATGTGCATTAGTGGTGGAAGGGAGTGAATGCTTAAGGTGGTGGATGGGGTGCCGATTAAGCAGGCTGCTTTGTCCTGGATGGTGTTGAGCTTCTTGAGTATTGTTGGAGCTGCACTCATCCAGGCAAGTGGAGAGTATTCCATCACACTCCTGATTTGTGCTGTGTAGATGGTGGACAAGCTTTGGGGAGTCAGGAGGTGAGTTACTCACCTCAATTCTCAGCCTCTGACCTGCCCTTGAAGCCAAAGTATTTATATGGCCAGTCCAATTAAATTTCTTGTCAACGGTAACCCCCAGGCTGTTCATAGTGGGGGAATTCAGTGATGGTAATGCCATTGAATGTCAAGAAGTGGTTAGACCATCTGTTGTTGAAGATGGCCATTGCCTGGCACTTGTGCAGCCTGAATGTTACTTACCGCTTACCAGACCAAGCCTGAATATTGTCCAGGTGTTGGTTTCCAAAGCACCTTTCATGGTCTCAGGGCATCTCAAAGAAAATGAAATACTTCTGAAGTGTAGTCACTGTTGCAGTATAAGAAAACACAGATTTGTGCACAGGAAGATTCCACATACAGCAGTATGATAATGAGCAGATAATCTGTTTGTAGGGTCTGTCTGAAGAAGGGTCATACGAATTCAAAATGTTAACTTTGTTTCTCTCTCCACAGATGCTGTCAGACCTGCTGAGTTTTTCCAGCATTTTCTGTTTTTGTATTTGTTTATAGGCGTTGGTTAATGAATACAAGATATACTGCAGCAACTCAGGAGTGTGATGGAATACTCTCAACTTGCCTGGATGATGGCAGTTCCAACAACATTCGGGAAGCTTGACACCATCCAGGACAAAGCAGCCCGCTCGATTGGCACCCCATCCACCACCTTCAACATTCACTCCCTCTACCACAGACGCACAGTAGCAGCAGTGTGTGTACCATCTACAAGATGCACTGCAGCAGCTCGCCAAGCCTCCTTCGATAGCACCTTCCAAACCCACGAACTCTGCCACCTAGAAGGACAAGGGCAGCAGACACATGGGAACACCACTACCTGGAAGTTCCTCTCCAAGTCACTCACCACCCTGACTTGGAAATATATCACCATTCCTTCACTGTCGCTGGGTCAAAATCCTGGAACTCCCTTCCTAACAGCACTGTGGGTGTACCTACACCACATGGACTGCAGCGGTTCAAGACCACGGCTCACTGACACCTTCCCAACAACAATTAGGAATGGGAAATAAATGCTGGCCTTACCAGAGATGCTCACATCCCATGAAAGAATAAGAAGGATAAATATTTGCTAGAACCCTTTTACTCTTCTTTGAAATAGTGTCAAGAGATCTTTTACATCCACGTGAGAGGGCAGGTATTTTCTCTTTCATCTTACATCAGCACCTCTCATACATCAGCAGTCACCTCTCTCAAAAGGTCATTATTGATGAGGAAATCCAACACCAGATCAGCTGTGCCAACTCAGCCTTCAAGAAGCTATGACAGCGAGTGTTGACAACAAAGGCCTCTGCAAGTCAACAAAAATCCAAGTGTACAGAGCAGCTGCTGCCACACTCCTGTACTGCAGTGAAACATTGTACATCACAAAAACGCAAGAATTGGGAGCAGGAGTAGGCCATTGAGCCTGCTCTGCCATTCAATAAGGTCATGGCTGATCTGATTGTGGCCTTAACTCTGCTTTCTTGCCTGCCCCTGCCACCCAGCATAACCCTGGACTCTCTTGTCAATCAAAAATCTAACTCAGTCTTGAATATATTCAGTGACCCAGCCTCCCATTGCTCTCTCGGGGAGAGAATTCCACAGACAAATGACCCTCTGGGAGAAAATATTTCTCCTCATCTCGGTCTTAAATAGAGACTCCAAATTTTTAATCCCCTAGCTCTGGACTCCTTCACATGGGGAAACATTCTCTCAGCATCTACCCTGAGGACCTTGTATGTTTCAATAAGGTCACCTCTCATTTTTCTAAGCTCCAATGGGTATAGGCCAAGTCTGCTCAACCTTTCCTCATAAATTAATCCCTTCATCCCAAGAATGTTTTGTGAACGTTCTCTGAACTGCTTCTTATATCCTTTAAGTCAGGAGACCAAAACAGTACGCCTGATGTGGTCTAACCAAGGCCTGTAGAGCTATAGCAACACTTTCCTACCTTTATACTCAATTTCCTTTGTAGTAAATGCCAACATACCATTTGCCTTCCTAATCTTTTGCTGTATCTGCATATTAATTTTTTGTGATTCATGTACCAGGACACCTAGAGTTTCACTGTCTCTCTCCATTCAAATAATATACTGCTTTTCTAGTCTTCCGAGCCGCACATCATCCTGACTTGGAACTATATCGCTGTTCCTTCACTGTCGCTGGGTCAAAATCCTGGAACTCCCTCCCTAACAGCACTGTGGATGTACCTACAGCACATGGACTGCAGCGGTTCAAGAAGGCAGCTCACTACCACCTTCTCAAGGGCAACTAGGGATGGGCAATAAATGTTGGGCCTAGCCAGTGATGCCCACATCCCATGAATGAATTTAAAAAAAAAGGATTATTGCAATTTCCTCAGGTCAAGTCGACAGGCCATATTAAAGTAGAAATTGTCTAAAGAAACTGTTTGTGGCGAAATGTGAGGCGGTTATTTGGCAACTACTTACGATGGCATGATTGCAATCAGGAACCCACTGTGGGTCGATGGAGGTTCAAGTTTGTATCCCATTACTACCAGGATACTGCAACTCTGCATCATGCGAGTGGCCATCGAAAAAAAGACATGAATGGAAACTGTAGCCCTCAAAACGACGTTAGTGGGTAAATGCTCAGTAAGAGTTTCACCTGGTGATAAATTAAACCTCATCCAACTCATAATGCAACATACTTGCCCCTTTAGACTGTCAGCTCCTCATTATGTTAGTTTGTTAACAAAGACAGTTGTCAACCTAGTGCGAATCCTGACTGTACCTGGCAGAAGCCACTGACGTTTGTAGCCCTCAACAGCAGATTTGTTTTCAGCAATGTGTACTGGGGCAGGACAATGAAGTACATTGTGACGCTTTAGGCAATCAGCCACATAAAGTTACAACTGCAAGGCTTTGTAGCATTATTTGTCTTAGCACAAGGAAAATGGGACATTACAAAATTGCACTGCAAAGCTGTAGGGACGTTTGAAGCTTGCTGGTATCAGGCATACATGGGTTATTGTGACACCACTGTGACTAGCAGAACAAAACAGAACTTAGCAATTTTGTAACTGCAGTTTAAAGGAATGTGTAGAGTCTATACATTCAACTATCCATGGGAGTTTAGAACGGTTTACAAACTGAGAGGATATAACTATCAGGAAAGATTGAACTTGTTGGGGCTGTTTAGAAAGGAAGGTTAATGTATCTAATAGGGGCCTTTACAGGTGTGAAGGGATTGGACAGGGTTGGCATAAATATTTTTATTTATTCGTTCACAGGATGTGGGCGTCACTGGCTAGGCCAGCATTTATTGCCCATTCCTAATTGCCCTCAAAAAGGTGATGGTGAGCCAGCTTCCTGAACTGCTGCAGGCCATGTGGTGTAGGTGCACCCACAGTGCTGTAAGGGAGGGAGTTCCAGGATCTTGACCCAGCGACAGTAAAGGAGCGATGATATATTTCCAAGTCAGAGTGGTGAGTGGCTTGGATGGAACTTGCAGGTGGTGGTGTTTCCATGCATTCGCTGCCCCTGTCCTGCTAGTTGGTAGAAGTCGCATCTTGGAAGGTGGTCTCGCAGGAGCAAATATGTGTTCACTTGTTTTGGATGGGGTGGGTGGTGGAGTGCGAAGCCAGGGGTTATAAGTATGGGATAGCCATCAATAAATCCAATGAAGAAATCAGGAAAACTTGTTCACCCAGAGACTAGTTAGAATGTGGAGTGGATGAAGCAAATCGCATGGATGCACTTAAGGGGAAGTTAAACAAAGATATGAAGGAGAAAGGAAGGGAAATGTTGATAGGGTGAGATGAAGAAAGTTGGGAAGAGGCTCGTGTACAGCATAAACACTGGCATGGGTCAGTTAGGCTAAATGCCTGTTTCAGCGCTCTACATCCCATGTAAAACTGGAAGAGGTTGAAATGGGGACAATAGGTGATCCCAGGGAGTTTGAGGGGTTTAGAATTTTCTACTTGTTGGCTTAATACTAATAAATAATAGTTTTCTGCAATTGTGGAACTATTATTTCTGGGGCGAGGGGGATAGCTATTCTCCAGGTGTCCACGAATATTTGCAAAGCGTCACCCAGAAATAAAAGGTTGAAAGAAATGATGCAGGAAATCTGTTCAAATGACTGTGCTGTTTTCTTCTCCATTTGCTCATTTAACATCTCCACTTACTACAGATCCAATTGCTGAAAGGGCCCAACCTACTTGACAAAACTCCCTGATAAAGTAATGGGTCTTTATAGTAGAGGAGAAAAAAATTAGTTTTAAAATTCCACCAGCAAGGCCGCTCTAAACGGAGCCAGGATAAATGAGTCATTTTCAGGTTGGCAAACTGTAACAAAAGGAGTGTCACCTGTGCTGGGGCCTCCACTATCTGTATTAATGACTTGGATGGAGACCAAGTATACTGTCAAATGAGGAAAGGTTGAGCAGCTTGGGCCTATACTCATTGGAGTTTGAGAGATGATCTTATTGAAAGATGTAAGATCTTGAGGGTGTTTGACAGGGTAGATGCCTAGAGGATATTACTCCCTTGTGGAGGAATCTAGAACTAGGGGGCAGTTTCAAAATAAGGGGCCTCCCATTTAAGACAGAGACAAGGAGGAATTTCTTCTTTCGAGCGACATTAATCTTTGGAATTCTCTAACCCAGAAAGCAGTGGAGGCTGGGTCATTGAATATATTTCAAGGCTGAGTTAGGCAGATTTTGGATCTACAAGGTGATGTTGGGGCAGGCAGAAAGCAGAGTCAAGGCCATAATCAGATCAGTTATGATCGTATTGAAAGGTTGAGCAGGCTCGAGGGGGCCAAATGGCCTACTGCTGCTATTTCTTACATGAAAGCGGAATGCAGACAGAATCCGATCAAGGCTCTATATAAAACTTTCTCTCCCTTTGTATTTCAGCCATCTTGACAAAGGCCAGCATTCCATTAGCCTTTAGTGGTGATGTGTACATGAACATCCAGATCTCTGCTCCTCCTCTAGAAGTTACTCAAATTTGTTTTTTCTTGGATGTAAAGTGAAAAACCTCAATTTTCCACATTGATGTAGCTCCCATGTCATAGTTTAGCCAACTCACTTTATCTGTAAGCCCCACTAACGCCTGGATCCCATCAACTTGGTATCATTTTCAAACTTGGATATACAACTCTCTATTCTTTCATCCAAGTCATTGATCAATATGGCAAAAAGCTGCAGCCACAGTACATATCACAAATGGGTTGTCACATCCCAACCGAGCACATTCATCTCGTGCGGTACCTTATGGAAGCCCAGATGACAACTATAGACCTTTATCCACCATGCTGTGGCATAACCCTGTAGTCCCCTTACCATTTTAAAAAACTTGTTCTAAAGTTATGATGACACTTACAGAAAGCACAAGCAGACAGGTAGAAAAAAAAACTGGTTTATTTTTAAAAAATGGGAACAATCGCAGCTCAATAATTAAAGCATTCAAACACAAATCTTCAACTACAAGTGAAAGTGGAGGCACTTAATTTAAAACTGATGCTCATGCAGTCAATCTTTCAGGCTCACATAGAATTTCATTACTTTCCTGTCCAACAACCAAAACTTGTTTTTGGAAGGAGAACACTTACATTTACATTTATTTGGTGGTTTAAACCAGTGAGTGGCAATGTAACAAACAGCAACAATTGCCCAAATCCACCTGAATATGGTCAATACAAGTAGATTCTAAAAGAAACCCCTTGGAGAGAATGAGTTTCCACGCTGAACTGACTTTGTACTGAGACACACTTAATTGTGGGTCACTCTCCCTTTAAGTGAACCAAGAGTTTTAAATCGCTTAATTTCCTTGCACTGAAAACAGTATGGATGAGATACAAACTTAAACAGAGTCAAAAGATACTATTAACTTCTAAGAAATTCCCAATTGATTAAAAAAGTGTACTCCACATGGGCCTCGTTGGAATACTTCACCCCTGCACCCCCTCCCTCCCCCCGCCCCTGGATAACTTAAAACGCCCTCTGCTGAAAGGCCTTAACTGTGGCCCCACATAAACTGCCCTTGATTCTCAATGCTGAAGCAGGATGTGACTTGACCAAGCTTGGTTGCCAGTACCTGCATCCGGAAGAGAGATGTGCCAGGAGTCAAAGCACATCAAGTCTTAAAAGTGAGTATGTGACACAGATAAAAGTCTTCCCCCTGCCAGTTTCTCCAACTAGGAGGCTGGGCAATCTGCAGCAAGCTGCTTAGCAAGTTAAACATTATATGAGACAAAGGATTAAGAGGTGAAAAAAAAAATGTTGTATCCTGAAGTATTTAAGAAAAGGCCAGTATGTTTAACTTTAACTTGCATTTAAAAAATAATCCTAATGAATAAACTGCACCTCTACCAAATCCTTCAAGCAAGTGAAAGCACAACATAAAGAAACCATAGCTGTCAAGCAGGCTGTTTCAGGAAACACAAGCAGTTTGCTTAGAGAGAGAGCCAGCCCACACTGGGTTACCCTTGCAACTTGGGAGTGGTGGTTAGTTCCACACTGCTGAATTTGGTTAATTTCTTTAACTCTGGTTAAAAGATGGCAATTATTTCCACCTGCTTTTGGGGCTGTGCTTTTGCAGCATACCTAGCAATACAACAGATTAATACAACACTGCAACCTCTCTCAAAAAAAAAGGTGCTGACTCATGCTGTGCAAGGGTCATAAGGACTGAAAAAAAAAAACACACATGCCCAAAGTTCATCCCTCTTGTACTCTAACTCATCTAGAACAGCATCCAGCTGCAACTGGAGTGTCCTGAGCATTTTTCTACTAACTGTTTGCCTGGTAGAATACTCCATTTGAACTGATCTCCCAACAACAGTATTATATTTAAGTGACCATTATTTAGATGGAGGCCAAGACATCAAGTCTTGGAATGCTACTTGACCACTATGATTTGGTGAAATAAGTCACAAAGAGTTTGATTCTTATCCCACTCAACCACACACACACACACACTTCCAGCAGGCATTACTGCATAGCAATTAGAAGCAGGAATACTAGCTGTTTTTCACCCCCCCTCAGCCCCCTCCCCAGTTATGTCCCATGGAGTCCTGCCACCTAAGGTCAGTTAATTCAGCACAGACTGGAGACCAATCTTGGACTTTGTCTATGTGGCTCTGCACAGCAGTGTGGTTAGCCAACAGGGCATGAGGGAGCCATCAAATATTTCCGTAAATACACAAGTCATACCACTCTCAATGAGAATAGCTTATTGCAAGTAACAAAAAAGTGTTTGTGGAATACGTTCAAGCTAAACAATCAGGAAGTGTGTTGAAGGACCTGCATGAAAGACAGATATCTGGCAGCTCTCATCTCAAACACTGCTTTAGTGTGACTCACAAATAGGCTTCAAGATTACTCAAACATGAAACCCGAGGTAAAAATTAAATGCCCCATCTCCTGTCAGAGTGAATCAACTGTTATGAGGCAAAGCAAGAAGTAATTATTTGCATCCAGTACTTAAGTGTGAAATACAAAAGATTTTGCAGCTACAGGAGTGAAGTTATGACCATTAAATGTGAAATACAAAGGATTTTGCAGCTACAGAAGTGAAGTTATGACCATTAACTGACTCACTGAACAATTAAATCCCTAGTCGCTAAACTCACAACCAGCTAACTCCCCCAATTCTTTTAAAGGCTGCAAATAAAATCAACGGATTGGTAAGCATTACTTGTTCCTGCCCAGAAATATATCAGTGGCGTTGTTGCTATGGAGAGTTCTGGTGTTGGTTCCATTGCCAGAAATACGTTACTTCAATTCCAAACTCACTTTGCTGGGAGAGACAGAAAATATGCTAGCTACTAAACAAAAAAATAATTGAACTCGTGTGTAACCATCGCCCTCCTCCACATGCTGCCTGATTTGTGCCATCAAATACGATACTCCACACTGTGAAACAGCAATGTTAAACATCCTACGCAAGACTGTTCCAGTGTCTCCACATTCAGTTGGAATGTGAAAGATTCCCTGGGATCACCTCTTCTTAAAGCCATACTTTTTCCTTTCGTAGAACAGGTCAGTTTTTGAACTGCCAAGATTGACAATTTTCGGACATCCATCTCTCTAGGAGGCAAAAAAAACGAGGGTAAGTAGTGCCATAACAAAAAAAAGTCACCACTACATTTACTTCAGCATTCAGGCAATCGACTTACCAAATAAGCACATGTGGAGCAGAAGTTTCCAGGTTTGATCCAGTCCGTCTTGCATCAGTTGGCTGATCGGATTGTGATCTCCCTACACTACTTTCCTGCCCCCATAACCCTTGACTCCCTTGTCAATCAAAAATCTGTCAACTCAGCCTTGAATATATTCAATGACTCCCTGCCTCCACTGTTCTCTGGGGAAGAAAATTCCACAGGCTAATGGCTGAGAAAATATTTCTCACCTCCTCTTAAATATTATTTTTAAGACTGTATCCCCTAGTTCTAGACTCCCCCACAAGGGGGACCCACCCTGCCAAATCTCCTCAGGATCATCTTGTTTCAATAAGATCATCTCCCATTCTTCTAAATTCCAATGAGTATAGGCCCAGCCTTTTCTCTTAACTAACAATTTCTGCTGGAAAGTGGGCGAGGACAGAGGAGGACTGGCAGCTGACATTCTCTGGCTACATGCTCAGGAAGAATTTCCCAATGGGCAAGGCACCTGAGGGCAGCTGGTGCCTTCTAACTACCTTTGCATGCGTCAACTCCCTCAGAGAAAGGGGGAGAAAACTTTCAGAGTTTCAAAAGGTAAGAGATGTAAAATATTCTTAAACTCAAAGCTTTGTATGCCTGAAATTTCCCTTCAACTAATTAGATGCTAGAATTGTGTCTATTGTCTGTTGTAGCATTTCTGACTGGTTGTCACATTCTACCAAAACCACCTTTTGTTTGTACTGTTCCACTCATCCTGGTCACTGGTGAACAAGTAGATCATACTTTTTGATCGTTACACTGCCTTAGCCTCAGAAAACTCTCTTCAAACTTACATCTTTTTCCTGGATAGTGCACTCCTTGCAGTAATAGGCATCAGATACACCAGGGCCACCACAGATCACGCACCGCCCCTGATAGGACCCATAGTTACACTCGTCACAGATACGGACTAGCGTGCATGGCCTGACATAGGAGTCGCAGATCACACATTTACCATCACCTAAAAAGGGAAGGCAATCAAAAAAAAACAGAACAAACATGAACTTGTGTAGGACATTTTCAGGTCATTTCAAAGTGCTTTACAATGAAGAAATTGCTTTTGAAGTGCAATCATTATGTAGATTAACATGGCAGTCCACTTGCACACAGCAAGGTTGTACAAACAGCAAATGAGATAAATGATCAGCTTGCCAGTTTTAGTGATGTGGCTGAGGGGTAAACATTAGTGAGGAAACCAGAACTATCCATTCTTCTTTGAATAGTACATCATAAGACGACAGGCAAGCATACCAACAGTAGAGTTCTGGATTAGTTTGAGTTTATCGAGGGTGATAGATGGGAGGCTGGCCAAGGGAGCATTGGAGGCGAGAGTTTTAGCAGTAGATGGCTGTGGCTGGGTCAGAGGGGTGCAATCTTCATAACTTCCTCCAGTCTTCAACACTGGTTTCATGCATCCACCCAATCACTTTGCCCCATCAACGGCTATGCCTCCAGCTGTCTAGGCCACCCCCAAGGTCAATAAATGCTGGCCTTGCCAATGATGCCATATCCATGATGAAAAAAAAACGCTCTTTGGGATTCTCTCCTAAACCTCTGTCCCTTCACCTCCTCCTTTCCTCCTTGAAGATCTTTCGTAAAATCAATGCTTTTTGATCAAACATTTAGTCACCCCAGCCCCGATATTTCCTTCTTTGGATTGGTGGCAACTTTTGTCTTATTACGCTTGTGAAGAGCCTTGGGATATTTTCCTACATCAAAGGGAGATATATGAATGCTGGTTGGTGTAGATTATATACTCAAGTCATCCAGTAGGGGCTTGAAATAAAAGACCTTTGACCCAGGTGAATACTATCTGTGAGCTGAGCTTACTCTATAATTAAGGATCTAATTCTGAAATTGAAAATAGAAATTAAGATGGAAAACAGGTGGATTAGGTAGCATAAAAGCAAAATACTGCAGCTGCTGGAAATCCGAAATAAAATCAGAAAATGCTGGGAAAACTCAGCAGGTCTGGCAGCATCTGCTGGGGGAGAAACAGAGTTAATGTTTCAAGTCAGAGCTCGAAACATTAACTCTGTTTCGCTCTCCACAGATGCTGCCAGGCCTGCCGAGTTTTTCCAGCATTTTCTGGAAAACAAAGTTCTCTCTGGTACCAGCATTTTCTGGATTAGGTGACATACTTGGATAGATTTTTCTTAGCGGGTTCCTATTACGCTAGACCAGTGTTGTCAAATACATTGGTCACTGTTAGATGGGCTAATTGCCTTTCTGATTAGCAAAAAAAAAAACCACAATTGCCACAGCCGGTTGGCATGTGCTCTCAATATTCATATATGTACAAGTATGTGTGTAAACCTCAAGCTTTTTGTGCATTTGTAGGCAAAATGGTAGGACAAAGATAAAAAAAGAGTGCAAGTGTTTTTTGATCATTGTGATTGCTTTACCCCTTTGGTTACTGTGGTAGATATTGCTTAAGTGTACGGCTTAAGTAAATGTACAAGTATATTTACTCCTATTGTGTGTGTTTTGATGTGCGTGCTTTCTACTAAAATTAGTAGTATCACCAGAGCCAACCCTGTGACTAGTTAGAAATTCCCATTGAACAACACTGCACTAGACTATTTACAAAGCATCTACAGAACACAAACAGGCTATTTAATCGGTGGTGTTCATGCACCACGTGAACGTTCTCCTACCTCTCTTCATCTAACCTCATCAACACATCCTTCTGTCACTTTCTCCCACATGTTTATCTAGCTTCCCTTTGAATAAATCTATTCCATTCAACCTCAACCCTTCCTTGTGGCAGCGAGTTCCACATTTCCACCACTCTCTGGGTAAAGGAGTTTCTCCTGAATTTCCTTTCGGATTGATTAGCAACTATTTTATATTCATGGCCTCCAACTCTGGTCTCACCTGCAAATTGAAACATCTTGTCTAATTCTACACTATCAAGCCCTTTCATAAATCCTGATGACTTCCATCAAGTAATCCCTCAGTCTTCTCTTACCCAGGGCAGGAAATCCACCATTTCACTTACAAACACAGGATGAGCACAAAATGGTGAACATTCTGAATGATTACTTCCTACAAATATTCAATTGGGAATGTATGAGCAACTTCTGCTCTATAGTCAGATAGACAGAGTATAATTATCGACTTTGACAGGCTTAAAAGGGCTCAAAGCTAATAAATCTGCGAGGATAGACAGTATATATGCCAGGGCAAGAAATCGTGAGCATGGCCGCCATATACTGAATAATTCTGGGAAGGAATCACTGGACACTGGGAAGGGAACAGGCAAATGAGGTTCCCATGTTCAAAAAGGCAAACAAAACAAAAACAGGCAACAAAATTAGGAACAAAATCAAAAAAAGCTGGAAAGAAATCCGGTTGGTCAACATCTGTGCAGAGCACAGATGAGTCAACAATATGTAGCACCTGTCAGGACTGGAAAAAAAATGACATATAACAGCATTTAAAAAGGAATAGAACCAAGGGAAAGTAGGGTGGGATGGGGAGAAGAGGAGGAAATCACAGTTTTCCACAAATTATTTGTAAATGGATTAAAAGAAACCAAGAGATGGCCAAGATGATTTTTTACATCAGATGACAAAGAAGCAATCCCCTCCTATCTCTTTTTTCCTCCTTTATCGCACTTATTAAAACTTACTTCTTTGACCAAGATTTTGGCCATCTGCCCCAATATCTCCTTATGGTTCCTGGGACATTTTACTGCATATTGGTGCTATATAAATAGAAGTTGTTATTCAGAAACAAATAATGGGTGAATAGCTGAGGCAGCAAGAGGTATGTCAGGTCTCAGTGAACACTGCAGGATGTAGCAGAACAGGGTGGGGTCCAATAGTCCACATAGAAAAGTAGCATGAAGGGCACAGACTCCTCTGCAAAAAGGTGTTCTGGCAAAAGGTCCCCAATCCAAGTGTTAACCCACGCTGTTCCCCAGTTTCAATCCAAGTCACCCACATCCCATACCGAACAACATGGATGCTATAATTAAGGTCTGAAGTTATTAAAGTCAATGTCAAGGTTGGAGGGCTATTGTGGAAAGAGGAGGTGATGTTTCTTAAGTGTTGAACAGTGTAGAACGCCAAAGGCCGAGGTCAGAGTGGGAAATGAACAGGGAATTGAAGTGGTGAGCAATCGGGAGCTCAGGTCACACTTGCAGACAGAACATAGAGTCATTCAACAAAGGGGTCAAATTTCCAGCGAAGACGACGGCTGTGCTGAACACCTGTGTTGTGTTGATTGACACTTTCAAATTTCCCATATTGACCTCCCCATCTTTGGTCATCTAATTAGTTAAATGGAATGTGTGCTATACATTAAAGGTGTAGAGACCCAAGATAAATCTGGGAGGAAATAAGAAATTGGCTTAAGGATAGAAAACAGCTACTGATTATGTTGGATGGGGGATAGAGTCTAGTTGCAGGAACACTATCATTTCTAATTTACTTCAACAACATGGATTCAGAATACAAAGTAAAATTCACTTTTGATATCAATCAAGCAGGGGAAATGGAATCAGCTCAAACTATTTTGGTTAAAATATGTACATGGACAGTAAATAGCAAACGATATTTAATGTATGCAAATGGTATACATAGTGAGGCAGAGTGGGTGACTCAAATGCCCTCTGAAATGCCCTAGCAAACCTCTCATTTGTGTCAAACTGCTTATATGTCAACAAAAAGGAATGAAACCGGACAGACCACCTGGCATCAACCTAGGCACCAGAAACGACAACTGCAAACTCAGCCCTGTTGACCCTGCAAACTTCCTTACTAACATCTGGGAGCTTGTGCCAAAATTGGGACAGCTGTCTCACAGACTAGTCAAGCAACAGCCTGACATGGTCATTCTCAGGGAATCATACCTTACAGATAATGTCCCAGAGACCACCATCCCCAGGTAGGTCCTGTCCTATCACACCAGCAGGACAGACCCAGCAGAGTGGCTGCATAGTAGTATACATTTGCCCTGGGAGTCCTCAACATAGATTCTGGACCCCATGAAGTCTCATGGCATCATACCACACTCCCACTTCAGCTGATGAATCAGTGCTCCTCCATGTTGAGCACCTCTTGGAGGAAGCACTGAGGGTGGCAAGGGCACAGAATGTACTTGGGTGGGGGCTTCAATGTCCATCACCAAGAGTGGGTCAGTAGCACCACCACAGACCAAGCTGGCCGAGCCCCAAAGGGCATAGCTGCTAGACTGGGTCTGGGGCATGAGGTGAAGAAACCAAGAGAGAGAAACATACTTGACCTCATCCTCACCAACCTGCCTGCCGCGGATGCATCTGTCCATGACAGTATCGGCAGAGTGACCACCGCAGTCCTTGCGGAAATGAAGTCTCGTCTTTACATTGAGGATACACTCCAATGTGTTATGTGGCACTACCATCATGCTAAATGGGATAGGTTTCGAACAGATCTAGCTGGACATCCATGAGGCACTGTGGGCCATCATCAGCAGCAGAATTGTACTCAACCACAATCTGTAACCTCATGGCCCGGCATATTCCCCACTCTACCATTACCATCAAGCCAGGGGATCAACCCTGGCTCAATGAAGAGTGCAGGAGGGCATGCCAGGAGCAGCACCTGGCATACCTAAAAATGAGTTGTCACCTGGTGAAAGTACAACACAGGACTACTTGCGTGCCAAACAGCATAAGCAGGAAGTGACAAAGCTAAGCTATTCCACAACCAACAGATCAGATCTAAGCTCTGCAGTCCTGCAACATCATGTCGTGAATGGTGGTGGACAATTAAACAGCTCACTGGAGGAGGAGGCTCCACAAATATCCCCATCCTCAATGATGGAGGAGTCCAGCACATCAGTGCAAAAGATAACGCTGAAGCAAGAATCCTTAGTCAGAAGTGCCGAGTGGATGATCCAGCTCGGTCTCCTATGAAGGTCCCCAGTATCACAGATGCCAGTCTTCAGCCAATTTGATTCACTCCAATTGATATCAAGAAGCGGCTGAAGGCACTGGCTACGGCAAAGGCTATGGGCGCTGACAATATTCTGGCAATGGTACTGACAACTTGTGCTCCAGAGCTTGTCACACCCCTAGCCAAGCTGTTCCAGTACAGCTACAACACTAGCATCTATCCAACAATGTGGAAAATTGCCTAAGTATGTCCTGTACACAAAAAGCAGTACAAATCCAACCTGCCCAATTACCGCATCATTGGTCTACTCGCCATGATGAGTAAAGTGATGGAAGGGGTCATCAACAGTGCTATCAAGTGGCACTTGCTTAACAATAACTTGCTCACTGACATTCACTTTGGGTTCCACCAGGATCACTCAGCTTCTGACCTCATCACAGCCTTGGTGCAAATGTGGACAAAAGAGCTGAATTCCAGGAGGTGAGGAGAGAGTGACTGCCCTTGACATCAAGGCAGCATTTGACCAAGTGTGGCATCAAGGAGCCCTAGCAAAACTGGAGTCAATAGGAAATCAGGGGGAAATCTCTGCTTTGGTTGGAGTCATATCTTGCACAATGGAAGATGGCCATGGTTGTTGAAGGTCACCCATCTCAGCTCCATGACATCATTGCAGGAGTAGTGTCTTGGGGTAGTGTCCTTGGCCCAACCATCTTCAGCTGCTTCATTAATGATCTTCCTTCCATCATAAGGTCAGAAGTGGGGATGTTCGCTGATGATTGCACAATGTTCTGCACCATTCGTGACTCCTCAGATACTGAAACAGTCCATGTCCAAATGCAGCAAGACCTGGACAATATCCAGGCTTGGGCTGACAAGTGGCAAGTAACATTCGTGCCACACAAGTGCCAGGCAATGACCATCAACCCTTGTAACTCACCTCCTGACTCCCCACAGCCTGTCCACCATCTACAAGGAACAAGTTGGGAGTTTGATGGAATACTCCCTACTTGCCTGGATGAGTGCAACTCCAACAACACTCAAGAAGCTCAACACCACTGAGGACAAAGCAGCCACTTGATTGGCACCCCATCCACAAACATTCACTCCCTCCACCACTGACAAACAGTGGCAGCAATGTGTACCTGCAAGATGCACGACAGAAACTCAACAAGGATCCTTAAGCAGCACCTTCTAAACCCATGACCACTACCATCTAGAAGGACACGGGCAGCAGACACAAGGGGACACCACCATTTGGAAGTTCCCCTCTAAGCCACTTACCATCCTGACTTGGAAATATATCACTGTTCCTTCACTGTCGCTGGGCCAAAATCCTGGAACTCCCTCCCTAACAGCACTGTGGGTGTACCTACACCACATGGACTGCAGCGGTTCAAGACAGCAGCTCATCACCACCTTCTCAAGGGCAATTAGGGATGGGCAACAAATGCTGGCCTAGCTAGTGATGCCCACATCCCGTAAATGAATTTTTTAAAATGTTGAAAGAGTTGGGCAGAAATTTGAAAGAAACTTAGAAGCAGAATTGAGTACGGTGTCCAGTTCTGGCTGCTAAGAGATATGCAATTAGGACATGTCCAGTGGCCTCTGCAGAGACCAGGGGAAATTCAGCAATGGATGGGATAGAAAGGGGAGGAAACATGCATTCAGCTACTCCTGTGTTAACTGTGTCTCCACTGCAGCACTCTAGGACATTTACTCTCCTTTAAATAACATTACAGAATAATGTTAATTGAACAATGGGCAACTGAACATTTCAGATCTAGTTTCACAAACGCATCATGGCAACTTTAGGAGAGGATGTAGTAAATAAAGGGGAACAAAAGATTTAAATATTCCTTATTCACACAAACATCCTTCTGGCACTCTCAACTGCAGTCAACCTACTGTGATTAGTGTCGCAAATTAATAACTCTCCTGCTCCATATTCGGCATTTAGCAATCCAGAAAACATCCTAGGGAGGCTTCAGGCTTTTCTTGCAATGTTTTGAGACTGACTGTGCCTCTGCCACTGTCTTTTCTCACAACAAGAAAATTGAGATTATTGTAAATCATGCTTCTATACTCTCTGGAATTGTGACTGGAAACATCAACTCAGTAACTAGGGAAGTTATTTACTAGCAAGCCTTATGAAATTTAAAAGGCTGCTAATATTAGTACGTTTGTCCCACCCACACTAGCAATGGGAACGCAACAGTTTTAATAACAAGAGGGAGATGGTGGCATAGTGGTAATGTCATTGGACTGGTAATCCAGAGGCCTGGGCTAATGCTTTGAAGACAACGGTTCAAATCCCACCATGGCAGCTGGTGGAACTTAAATTAAGTTAATAATCTATAGTGTCTATATATTCTACAGATCCATACAATCTAACAATCTATAATCTCAGTAATGGTGATGATGAAACCATTGTCGATTGTCATAAAAACCCAACTGGTTCACTCATGTCCTTCAGGGAAGGAAATCTGCCATTCTCACCCAGTCTGGCCTATGTGACTCCAGACCCACAGCAATGTGGTTGACTCTTAACTGCCCTCTGAATTGGCCCAGCAAGCCACTGAGTTCAAGGGCAATTAGGGATGGGCAACAGATGCTGGCCTTGCCAGCATCCCATGAAAGAATTAAAACAAAATGAACAGGAATGGAGGAAACATTTAGCAGATCAGTCAGCATTTATGGAGAAAACAGATGAGTTAATGTTTCAGTGTTCATTAGTGCCAAGGGTCTAACATCCAAAAATGTTAACTCATCTGCTTACTCCACAAATGCTAACTGACCTGCTGAGTATTTCCAGCCTTTTCTGTCTAAGAGGTTTGCAACATCTACAGCTTTTAAAAGGTTTTTGTTTAGGTTGATTCTAACAGTCAAACTTTAAACTCAGATTTTTCAATTTTAAACAATTTCAATAAAATGTTGGCGGACGTTCAATCCCCCATCCGGAGTACATTCTGAATCCTTGCCACCCTCAGTGCTTCCTCCAAGTGGTGCTCAACATGGAGGAGCACTGATTCATCAGCTGAGGGGGAGGGTGGTATGTGGTAATCAGCAGGAGGTTTCCATGTCCATGGAAACAGTTTACTCTCTTTCAATAACTCCAACCCATTCAGGCAAGTCCAAAATGAGTCCTAGGTAGCAGCTGACTTTCCTTAAACTTACTTCTTTCTCCTAAATTCCAAAAGTGCAATTCTAAAACAGTTTTGTTTCCTACGGTTCAAAGAATGATAACAGCACAGGGGGCCATTTGGTCCATTATGTCTGGTCTTAGCTCTTTGACAGAGCTATCTAATTAACCCTACTCTTTCCCTGTAACATTTTCAAAATGTACAGCCAATTCATCTTTGCTAATTACTACTGAAGCTGCTTCCACCAGCATTTCAGGCACTGCGTTCCAGATTGTAACAGCTTGCTACCAATTCAAATCAAACCAAACACTGGTTAAGTCAAGATTTAATCCACCAACTCTTAATATTTCTCAGGATCTTCACACCAACAGAACTCTTCGCGACTTACATTCATTCTTTCCTCTCCAATCTCAGCTTTTCAAACCCAGTCTCCAACTCCCTTAATCACTACTTGTACTTCATATACTCTACAACCTTGTTTTAAGGGCCTTGGTCCTCCATTTAAATTTAAAAAAAATCTATCATTCTCAGTACAGCATGCAAGCTGGGTGTGACTCACATCTGTGGAATCAGAATCAGCTCATCAGGTTTATATTCCAGTCTCTAACCTGCCTGACTGGGCCACTAGTTACTGGGCTTCTGCCTCAGGCTGTTTACAAGCTGCAAATATGTAAGAGCTGGCATGAGAAAAGAATAGAAAGGACTCATATTTACAAAGCATACTTTATCTTTGGGATGTCCTGAATTTCTTCACAGCTAATGAATAGTCAATGCTATGTAGGCAAACGGAGTCTATTTCCATTCAGCAAGATCCTATTTCCATTCAGCAAGATCCTGTAAATGGCAATGAAATAAAATGACCAGCTAATGTATTTTAATTGTGTTGCGTGAGGGATGAACATTGGGCAGAATAATGAGAACTCTCTATTTCTCTTTCAGTAGTGGCATGGGATATTTTATGTTGGCCCAAAAGTGCAGATGGGACCTTGGTTTAACATATCTTAATGACAGCACCTCTGACAACATAGCACTCTCTCAATGTTGCACTGAAGAGTCAGCCTTGATTATGCATGAAAGTTCTGCATTGGGGCCTGAACCCACAACTTTCCAACTCAAAAGCCACCAATGAACATGGAGCAGGAGGATGCAGGTTTGTGCTGGTAACTAGCTGTCTAAATGGTGAAATCCCAGTCTCAATTGTGTTACCAGGATAACACTGCCTGCAGGATGGAGATACTGAGATCAGGTTAGGCTCAAACACTTGAGGTCTTGGAGTAGATCAATTCCTCATCTCCTTTTCCAGAGAATAAAGGGAAAGTTGATTATAAACAGATTAACAGAGGTTAAACATTGTGCTAATAGTTTCTCAATGTTTTTTTAAATCAGCCAGACAGTGTTTTGGAAAACTTTCTTCGAATTAAAAAAAGATCAAACATTAGCCCCTTCTCCGAAAGAGGAGTGGAATTTTCCATTTCTGCATTCCAAGGATTTCCACAGACTTTCTTTCCATCACCATTATTGCTATACAAACATAATACTTAAGAATTCACAGCTCATCCTGCCTGCTTGCTTTTTCAAATGAAAAACGAAGAGCCAATTCTTTTGAAGTGACGTTTCCCCAATCCTGGACTATTTTAAATGAATGTTAACTCCAAGATCAGATAACCTTGCACAAGCCCTTGTTGGAACGCTGTGCTAGCAAAGTGGTCTGCTCCAGAGGTATCAACCTGCATTTTCTTCTAGTCATGAGAGTCATGAAACTTGCCCTCTTAACAGTTTTTGTCTTTACATTTTTACCTGCCTCATCCCTCACCTCCTTCAGATATTCAGGCATTTTCCACCCATGACTCTTTCATTTCTTCCTTTGTTGACACTTATGGTCTCACACTAAGATCACTTCTCCCACTTGACTATCTCCTGTTATCACAAACACTTTATATTTGCATTTCTTTGCACTTGCGTAAGGGTGCATGTACCTGCGCGTTATGAACATATGCTTTTTCCATTTTTTCTGTTCACTTATTAATTGTTGTGCATCTACTATATCCGCTAATATTGATGAAGAGTCCACAATGCATATGTTAGCAGCATCTACAGAAAGAACAGATGACTGCTTGCAGCAGCTCCAGTCTTTTGTTTCTTTCCTTACATATTTTTTCCCCTCTGCCCCTCTCACATTAGTGCATCCTTGGATGTGTTGTTTTTTGGATGGGAGGTTAAGTCCCGTCTGCCTGTTCAGGGGAAAGCAAAAGATCAAACAGCACTGTTCGAAGAGAGGTACGGAAAGTTTCCTAGAGTCCTGGCCAACATTCTTCCTTCAACCAGAACAAATCAAATCATCATTCATCTCATTTTGTTTGTGGGACCTAGCTATGTGTTAAGTGGCTGCTTATCTTTATCAACATAACAGTTCAAAAAGCAATGAATTGCCTGTGAAGCCTTCTGGGATGTTCTGAAACCATGAAAAGCACAACCAAAGTGAACTTCTTTCCTTTCTTCAACATACTGTGCCCTGAAAGGACCAACATCTGACGTGTATCTGCCAGTTTTAATTTCCATATACTTTATTTTAGTAAATTGTGCTTTCAGAAATCCACTACACATGCATTCTGAAAATCCACAAGATGCCTGGAGAAATTTATAACCAATGCTTCTCTCTTCAATGTACTATTAGCATTTAACAAGGAACCAGAGAAATAGTTGACTCTACCCTGGACCTGCACGATTCAAATTTCACAGAAGCAGCTAATATGACATGCACCTGTTGTTCTTGTATTGGAATTACATGCAAGCAAGGGACTCCACCCCAGTAGTTACTACTACAGTACTTTGCCCCTCCATTTTGGAAGTAATTTTCATCTTGATTTGCCTTCATTTGCCCCAACAAAAAGTGCCTGTGAAACAGATGACATGACAGGTGTGCAAAGGGTCACAATTTGACCTCAAATTTTACCCTATCCTGTATATTTGTCTCTGCTGTGAGCCATTACCAACAGAGAAAGCTGCAATCCAACACTGATCAGAAGGTTGCAGCAGACCGTTCTGCCTCATTTACCAGGGATTGCTGCATTGAAGGTGAATCTACAACATTGCCTACTCGTATGTGAAAACACTTGGGATTGTAGAGCTGTTTTCCCTAC
Organism: Cetorhinus maximus; assembly: GCF_964194155.1. Classification (NCBI taxonomy): domain Eukaryota; kingdom Metazoa; phylum Chordata; class Chondrichthyes; order Lamniformes; family Cetorhinidae; genus Cetorhinus; species Cetorhinus maximus. Next base: position 2,170,702 of record NC_135907.1, on the reverse strand, counting down.
ACTAGAGAGCGTGGGATAATAGTTAGCCGCTGTTTGTGAAATGAAAAATAAAAATAGTCATTGACAAATATAGTGCATGGGGAAAGATTGAGAGGGATAACAGAGAAAAGAAGAATGGGGTGTGGTGGTGCAGTCTACAAAAATGAAAATAACCTTGAGCTTGACAGGCAGAAAGCTATATCTGCATCAGTAGTTTGAGGGGTCAGGGGTTGTGTGAGATGGGAGAGGAGCCAATGGCTGATAGAAGATAAAAGGGATGTGGAGGAAATGGTACAGTCTGATCTAACTAAGGTCAGCTCTTTGCTTTTACATCTAAAAGCAAAAAAGCCTGTCTGTATCCTCTGCCTGTGAGACCATCTTTATAGCCTGGATTCCCATGGCACAGATACCCTCTCCCCAGTGCCAGGCAGACTGTGTGCCAGCCAATGCCAATGCTTATTTCTAAAAGGAACATTTACTCAGGGATGGACTCAATCCCCACAGATTTATGCTACAAACGGTGGAATGCAGCCCAGTTTTTCCACAAAGTCAGCCTGAGCTTCAATCGCATCTGTAGAGAAAAATGGTAATCTATCTGGCTGTGGTACAGGAAGCAGTGAATTGAGCTCTATGTAGTAATTAGATGACGGAACTTGGAAAAATAAGAACATTGCTAGCTTGAATGAAGTTTTGTTTTCGTTCGCTAAACTCTAGCGACTTGTGATACATCGCACAAAAAAAAACTTTTTTGGTCCAATTTTCAGTATGTTTGTCTCCCTCTCTGGTCTGCACAATAAAGAATCTGAAACATTCACTCACCATCAAATACAGAGGAGTTGAAGCAGGTTACTAGCCTATTTCTTCAGGCAATGGGGGAAAGGAAGGACAAACTTGCATTTATACTGTGCTCTTCATGACATCCCAAAGCACTTTGCAGCCAATAAATTACTTTTAAAATGAAGTGACTATTGTAATATAGGCAAACAATTTGTATACAGTAAGGTCCAAAAAAACAGCAATAACATAGACCAGAATAATGGAGATTTTCTTTAAGTGCTATTGGTTTAGGCACAAACGTAAGCCAGAAGAACTCTCCTGCACTTCTTTAAATGGAACTTTTACGTCTATCCGGGAAGATAAACAGGACCTCGGTTTAATGTTTCATCTGAAAGATGGCACTCCCAACAGTTCAGCAATGAAATGTCAGCCTAGCTCAAGAGTGGTTGCAGACCCAATAAGCATGACATTCTAAAGTTGGTATAAAGAAACGTCTTGGTTACCACTGATCATCCGTACTAAAGCACTCTATAGATGGTTAATGCAGACCAGGAATGTTCCAAGCAATGCTTCTTGAAAGCTACCTGGAATGTGTAGCGCAGGCCACTTGCAAGTTCTCCACTTTAAATTTTTTCTTTTTTTTTAAGTGGATGCACACACATGGTATCTTAAAGGTATCATGGATTTAAGCGAACAAACCACACACAATGAAAAAATTTAGAGGGGCCATTGGTTCCAAGCTTGAACCAGTGTTGAGTAAAGTTGAGGTTGTGGGATTGGCGTTAAAACTGGGATCAATGCTGAGATGAGGAAAGAAAACAGGAAAAAAGAAAGAGAGCCCTGGCACAAACTCTTAAATCATGAACTCAAGACAGGATTGCATTCCACTAAAATGCCTTCCACAGGCTACCAATACTCATCTAGGCTCACACTTTGAAGAACAGGTGCATCATTATGTCAATGGAGAGAATTTGCCATGCCCCTAGCCAAGCTGTTCCAGTACAGCTACAACACTAGCAACTACCCAGATGTGGAAAATTGCCCAGGTATGTACTGTACGCAAAAAAAGCAGACAAATCCAACCCAGCCAATTACCACCCCGTCAGTGTACTCTCGATCATCAGCAAGATGATGGATGGACTCATTAACAGTGCTATCAAGGGACACTTGCTTCGCATTGACCAGCTCACTGACACTCAGTTTGTGTTCTGCCAGGGCCACTCAGCTTCTGACCTCATTACGGGCTTTATTCAAATATGGACAAAAGAACTGAACTCCTGAGGTGAGGTGAGAGTGACTGCCCTTGACATCAAGGCCACATTTGACCGAGTGTGGCATCAAGGAGCCGAAGAAAAACTGAAGTCAATGGGAATCAGGGGGAAAACTCTCCACTGGTTGGAGTCATACCGAGCACAAAGGAAGATGGTTGTGATTGTTGGAGGTCAATCATTTCAGTTCCAGGACATCACTGCAGGAGTTCCTCAGGGTAGTGTCCTTGGCCCAACCATTTTCACTGCTTCAATGACCTTCCTTCCATCATAAGGTCAGAAGTGGGGGTGTTTGCTGATGATTGCACAATGTTACGTTCATGCGAGGGGGAAGGAAACGTCTCACCAAATAACAGCATCTCTGATCGTGCTGCACTTCCTCAGTAACAGGGTTCAAATTACACAGGGGTGGTGGGCAAATTCACCCTCGACATGTCACAAGTAGCCTGCAAGAAAACAAAAACGGGGGCGGAAAATCCAAGAAACATTGTACGGGGGCCGGGGCAGGGGGGAGGCAACCTTACTTTATATTATGGCTCTTCCAAGGTCTGGGGCTGAACAATTGCAGGCACAGGTATTTTGTTGAGAGCGGAAAAGCATGCAGAGTTTGCTTGGAGGAGCAGCAAGTATGGGAGAGAGAATCTGTGAGGAGCTGCTCCTCCAATCACAGATCTTTCCCATGTTGGTGCTCCAGCTCCTCCAATCACAGGTTCCCTCCCTCCCGCAGCGAGTGCAGGAGTGGGGGAGCCTGTGATTGGAGGAGCAGCATGGCAAAGACAGGAGAATTCAAAGCAAAAAAAAAACATTTCCCCTGAGAGAGAGAGAAAAAACAATTCTCTTCAGAGCAGAGCCTCTGAATCAATGGATAGTTGACACTTTTTTCCTTCCTATGAAATTTCTTTCTTTAAATCCTTTTAGGGTGGTCTGTTTTTTCAATTGAGGGGGGAGGGGACAGTTTATAGCAGTTGCATGCATGGAGGGGAGTCTTTCTTTAATTATTTATAAATAAACAGTTTCCTCCTCAACCCCAGTTATAACAACGCTCCCACTTCCATATAAAAGAAAAAGAAATAGAAATGAAGAGAATCGGGATCTCAGATTCACCAGAGAATCCAGGGGAGAAAGGGAGGCCAAGATGGCCGCAGGTAAGTGCAGGTAAAGCAGCTCCAACCATATGAGAGAGTGAGAAACACCTAAGAAGGAGGGGAGCATTGGGGGTGGAGCGGGGTGGTGCAGTACTGCACTGAAATGCCAGCTTTTCATTTTGATCAGTTCAGGTCTTGAAGTGGGACTTGAACTCTCAACTTTATGACTCGGAGACAAGAGTCCTACCCACCAAGTCACAGCTGATATCCAAAAGATGACCAAAAGCTTGGTGAAAGGTGTAGGTTTTAAGGAGCATCGTAAAGGAGAGAGGGGTTCAGAGGTTGAGGAAGGGAGTTCCAGAGCTTAGGGCCAAGACAGCTGATGATATCCACTTGTAAAAAATTGCGGTACAATTAATTATAGAATTTGTCCTTTCAAACCTAGGCTGTATTTTTGAACTGGGGTGAGGTACTGGTGCTTATCAGTCAGTCACTAGTGGTGACAGCAATTGAATGAAAATTGCTACACAAGAACAAGTTTGGTTTTTTCTACAGCTTATTGGTACGATTTTAAATATCTGATATAAATTTGTGTCTGTGTAAACCGGCCATGCTGTCAGTAAGTACACCCTTCTCCATGTGGAAGGGCTGCAGCACCACAACAGGCAGGAGTGTGTCATCACACAGAATTATCACCACAATAATAGAAATACAAAATCATAGAATGGTTACAGCACAGGAGATGGTCATTTGGTCTGTTGTGTCCATGCCAGCTTTCTGTCAGAGCAATTTAGTTAAGGCCAGTCGACTGCCCTTCCCTGTGACCCCGCAATACTTTTTGTATCTTCGGGTGCTTTTCCCTTTGAAAGCCACAGCGGAGTCAAATGGGATAATGCGTGGCTAATAGTTGGCTTGACTAGTATACTGAATAAATTCAATTACAATACTGTAACTATATTTAATTACAGTGACAGCAGTAGTAGAACGCTAACTCCAAATCTCAATCCACTGAACCAGGGTGGTGCACTGATAAGTGGGCAGGAAGGAATGGGTTGGGTTAGGCTATACCCCTCTGTGGTCATGCCAGCTGTCAGGATTCAGGTGTGCACAAGTCACTTCATCAATGTACCAGAGGACATGCCACTACCTATGGGACAATACTTGGCTACCAGTATTGCTCTAGCTGCCAATTCCCAGAGGAACCAGAGTCATTCTCACTCAAAGTAAAACAGGAACCGAGAGAATTAAACAAACATGCAAGAGGTAGCAGTCTTTTTTTTTTAGTCAAATGCAATGCAGGATTAGGTCAAAGAAGATTTGCACTTATACAGCACAACCACACATTTCTCAGAAACTTTTCATGTACCACTGTGAATTACTTTGAAGTCCAATCACTCTTACATAGATTAACTCGTTATTAAACCTAATGTGCACTGTTGATTGATGGAATTTGGCTATCATGCCATGGCAGCACCCTGCTCATTCACAAATCATGTAGTAAAATCTTCAACATTCAGCTAAATAACTGGAACAGGCTGGATACATGGGAATAAATTATTTGGTCTAGTCCTGGAATGAGAATCTGACTCAGAGGCAAGACTGTTCCTAACCTCTTGTCTACCCCAGTTCATAAGAGCAAGGAGTGAGTCAACCCGTCCTTCAAGCCTGCTCCACCATTCATCTGAACATCAAACTCCACTCTCCCATATTCCTCGATATCCTATCAATCTTGTCCTAGGCCCAGCCGTCTCCAGCTGCTTCATCAATAACCTTCCCTCCATTATAAGGTCAGAAGTGGGTGATTGCACAATGTTTAGCACCAGCTGTGATTCTTCAGATACTGAAGCAGCCCGTACCCACATGCAGCAAGACCTGGACAATATCCAAGCTTGGGCTGATAAGCAGCAAGTAATACTTGTATCACACAAGTGCCAGGCAATGACCATCTCCAACAGGAGAGAATTGAACCACCTCTCCTTGGCATTCAATGACATTACCATCGCTGAATCCCCCACTACCAACATCTTGGGATTTACCAGCAACCAGAGACTAAACTGGACCAGCCATATAAATACTGTGGCTACAAGAGCAGGTCAGAGGCTGGGAATTTTGCAGCGAGTGACTCACCTCCTGACTCCCCAAAGCCTGTCCACCATCTACAAGGCAGGAGTGTGATGGAATACTCTCCACTTGCCTGGATGAGTGCAGCTCCAACAACACTTAAGAAGCTCAACACCATCCAGGAAAAAGCAGCCCCCATGACTGGTACCCCACCTTCAACATCCACTCCCTTCTCCACTGACACACAGTGGCAGCAGTGTGTACCATCTACAAGATGCATTGCAGCAGCTCACCAAAGGATTCTTTGTCAGCACCTTCCAAACCCATGACCTCCACCAACTAGAAGAATAAGGGCAGGTGATGCATGGGAACACCATCACCTGGAACTTCCCCTCCAAGTCACTCACCATCCTGAAGTGGAAATATATCGCTGTTCCTTCACTGTCACTGGGTCAAAATCCTGGAACTCCCTCCCTAACAACACCGTGGGTGTGCCTACGTCACATGGACTGCAGCGGTTCTAGAAGGCAGCTCACCACCACCTTCTCGAGGACAATTAGGAATGGGCAATAAATGCCAGTGACAACCACATCCCATGAACAATTAAAAACAACTCCCAGTCTTGAACGCTCCAATTGACCCAGCATCCACAGCACTTTGGGGTAGGAAATTCCAGATTTCTACTGACCTCTGAAAGAAAAGTGCTTCTCGATTTCTGTCCTAAATGGCCCAGCTCCAATTTCAAGGTTACATCCCTTCATCCTCGATTTCCCCATCAGAAGAAATAGAAAAAAAACTATCAACCCTACTGAATTCTTTTAAATGCTTAAACACCTCAACTGTCTAAACTCAAGCGAATACAAGCCAAGCTCATACAACCTGTCCTCATAATTTAATCCTCTTAGCTCCATATTATTCTGGTGAATTGGTGTACCATCTTAAACGCCACTGAGTCCTTCCTGAGGTGCCATGCCCAAAGCTGAATGCAGTACGCCAGATAGGGTCTGACCAAGGTTCTAAACAACTGAAGTGTAACTTCCTCCCCATTGCGATCCAGCCCCTTGAGATAGAGGCCACATTCCATTAGCCTTCTGAATCACATGTGGTACCTGCCTACGTGTGTTAAGTGACATGTACTTGGACTCCCAAAATCACCATTTGGAAAATATTCTACATTATATTTCCAAGGTTCATGGTAGATAACCTCTTACTTGCCCACATTAAACTTCATCTGCCATAGCTTTTCCCATTTACTGACTCGATATCCTGCTACAACTTCCTGTCCCTCCTAGCAACTAACTAGCAGTGTAATTCTATCTAATTAAATGACATAGCCCAAACTCAAAAAAAAGTGGCAGATAGATCAACCAGGTTTGAAAGGAGTCAATACTGAAGTCCCAAGACACTGCTAAAACATATCATGAAAAATGACAAGTAAGGATGCTACTCCAGACAGGTGGTAAATAAGTAAACTTCATGCTGTGCAACTTTGAGTTGAAACATTAACTGTGCAGTCCATTGTAATTTTTATCTTGAAAGAACAATGTGACTTCACAAATACTTAAAAAATTAATGCCAGGATTCTGTACAGCCAAAGCTGTAACTCACCATGGGAGGGGGAAAAAAAAGAGGTTGAGCAGAGTCAGCTCTTTGCAGCTACAACTAAAATGCCATGTGTACATTATCCAACAAATGTAATTAACACTATAAATAAAGAACTATTGCAATAAATAATCTTTGTCGGCCTTCACTCGAGCGCAGAGGTGAAGAAGCTATCAGATTGGGGGTGCTTACATTTTTTGAAGGGTTTTTGATAGACAATTCAGGAAAATCTATTTCCATTGGTTTGAGAGTTGGTATTAAGGAATACATTTAAAATCATCTAGAAGAATCAATATATTTATTAAAAATAATTTAATGGAAGTTCCAAGATGCTTTAGCAGAAAAGAAAAAGGGAATAAGCGTTGAGCAATATGAGGAATTGCTGGCTGACGTAGCTGAAAGCACAATTAAGCAGGTAGGTTTTGACAAAGTTTTTGAAGATGGTGAAAAATGAAGTACTGGAGAGGGGTATAGGATAGGAGAGCTGGGCCGAATGGTTGAGAGGAAGGAGGGTCATGGGGGATGTACAGCAGACCAGAGATGGAGGAGCACACACGTGAACTGATGTGGTTTCTTGGAGGTCCTGTCACTGATTGTGTTTGAGGTCACCAGAGTGCGCCAAATTCCTAGGCCAAAGCCAATCACTTAGTACCTCTTACTGATTTGATTCTCTGGTCATCTGCTCGCGTTCCCTATTTTCTTGTACTTCCTATCACCCCCTCCCTACATAATGAGAGAGTCAACACAAACAGAAATGGAGGCTGCAACACCAAAATAATTGGACAAGAGGAGAAACACTTCCAGGAAGAGGGCCATTACCACAATGACTTATTTCTACCTCATCAAAAGGAGGATTCAAAGATCAGCTACAGCAGAGCAATGGGAGGAGAGAGAGAAAATAAATAGTCACCAAAGAAAAGAAGCTTGATGTCAACATGTAGAAGAGTCAAATGGATGGTGAGCAAAAGGACGATAGGTGAGCAGGGCTCAGGTGTAGAATAGGGTAGGGGCACTAAAGCTCTGGATTAATTGGAATTTGTAACTCAAGAAGCTAGTAAGCAGAGTACTGGAAAAAGGAAGAGAGTTTCATCCAGCAATATAGGAGTGAGGGAAAAGATCACAACTGACACAGGTTGTATTCTGGAGGTAGTTACAGTAATGGATCTCTTTCTGTAACCATTTCTTTGCTGCCTTCCCACTTCCCAATTGCCGTCTCCATCTTTCTTTATGTCAGCTCTCTCTCACTATACTGGCAGGGACTGGAAAAGGAACCTAAGCATATAGGGAACAGGAACAGAAAAATCAAATCATTACAAAGTAGCTGGCTTTGAGTTAGGAAAATTGGGCAATGCAGCGGCCTTAAACACAAGAACCCCAAGTCAATGACAGGATCACAGAACGAAACACAAGGCTACAGCTGGCGAGGGGCAACAGGGTTATGGATGTACAGTGTTGGCTCCTTGCCAAAAAAAAAAACATAAGGCAGCAATGACAAAGGGTGGTCCAGCTTGGAGATTGAAACGGTGGGACACCGAGAACTGTCGCAATGTTCAAAGGCTTTCTGTCTTTTATTTTTGAAAGCTGGAACTCTTGTGTGACAAGGGAGGGTTTGAGAGATAATTAAATACACTATGTATTTGAGAGCTTCTAAGTGTTTCTTCGATTGTAAAATTTGAGCCATTCATTAAAAAGCAACACATCAGCACATTTCATTCCCTCAGGACATGTTGGAAATCTTCCCACACCCCACAGACTTTTGACACATTCAAAATGAACATTGTACATATTTTTATACTGGGATATGGACCTATAATGAGACTTCATTAGGCTGTTTCCTTCTGCAGTAAAATCGCACATTTTAAAACAGGCTGAACTGTTACAGCTCAAGAGTTGGGTCACCAATGGCTGTCATAAACTTTCCAGCAGGTTTATGCCAGATCAAGGACCTTGAACACGAAGCTGTGCCTCGTGCTTTAATCAGCACTTTGTCCTCTATTGTAGTTTGAGAAACACTCATTAAAACCGTAAAGATCAAGTGACCCAGTTGCCAACTCTTCCAATTAGGAGAAAATGTGCAGAAAAGAAACAGGCTGCAAAAAGAGATGGTTACAAAAATAATCAAGACACAAAAATACTTACATTTCTCACACAATCGCCCAATAGCTGCAAAATAAAAAAAAAGAACAGAAGTCAGATTAGGATTGACATTTTGCAATATAATCGTATTCTTTTTTTGGCAAGAGAGAAGTGATGTTAGCATCAGAGACATTTTCTAAAGGGCACAAGTTCAGCCAGGCAACCGAGGGTGCTTGGGAGGAATGAAGAAAGGGAACCGTTTCCACTCAGCACTTACTTACAGCAATACAAATAGTCAACGGTTGAAATTTTCCTCTGGATGGGGAGTCCTATTTGCATTTTGTCTCTCTTAAAATCAGAGATTTACAGATAGCACAGGATGTGTGATGAACTTTGGCGAACTAGGTGTCATTCCCAACTGCAAAACTAAATGGAACCAAGAGGGAAAGAACAAAACTAAAGGTTCAGGCAAAGCGATCCATCTGGGATTGCCCTTCCAACATCCCAGTGGCTAGATCAGAATAGTACTGATGATAATGGCGGTTAGGGAAAGCAAAGGAATTGGAATTTGAGTTTCAGCAACAAGCTCAAATGGAATAGGGTGGGGTGGGAGCGAGGGTTTGGAATCAGGCCACCGGCTCAGCTTTCAGCAAAAACAGCAGTCACCTCAGGTTCCTTAACCTTGTCCTATAAGTTACAGCCTGAAAAATTTGCAACTCAGTCTGAGTATAGCCTAATACATTTGCCTCAATAATTCTGCAGCTCATCACCTGGTCATCATAACCACACAGGTGTCTGCATTCTGCAGCTACAGAATATAGACACAGCAGTTGTACTCTCAGCTCCCTGCAGACAATCCCAGTTTGTTCTAGGCAACTGTTTCAAGTAGATTGTATACCAGTGGTAAGGCAGCGTTTTATTAGACTATAGCACTGTATTCAGTATTGGGCTCCATGCTAAATGGGGCCCCGAGAAGCAAAAGTGCAGATTGAGCAGGCTGCTGCCTGGCGTACAAAATACAAAGACTATAAAACAGGCGTTGACTTAATTTGAATGGAGGAGATTGACGAGTAATTTTAAATGCCTCTATCAAATTATGATGGGCTCAGAAAGTGGAAACAGAACAGTTTCCACTAATTAAATCTCTCCATGATCTTGCCCCTCCATTACCTCCTCCAGCTCTATAATTCCCAGAACTCTTTCTTCCTCTGACTCTCACCTCTTTCATACACCCCCTCCAAAGTTGGCAGTTGCGTTTTCAGGTGTCTTATGACTTGAATTCTGGAACTCTATCCCTGAAAATCTCAGTCATTCTGCAAAACACTATTTAAAACCCAGCTCTTCCACCAAGCTATTAGTTACTCTTATTATCTTTGGTTTTGCATGCATTTTCGATGGGTTATGCCTCGGATAGCTTTCCGCATTAAATGCAGTTTATAAAAGGCAAGTTCTTGTTAGTGTTGATTTAGGGGGTTTAGAGGAAGGGGACATATAAGATTAAATGTCAGAGATTCAAGATACAGAACAGGAGAAACTACAAAACCAATGGGTTGTGAGGCTGTAGAATCCTGTCTGGGTCAATGATTGAAGCAGCAACCATGACTTTGCCAACACTTAAGAATGACTTAGATACGTGTTTGAAGGAAAGTAGACTAAATTCATTTGGGAACAAACTGGCACAGAAGATGAAAATTATTGCTCACAGGGAAAGGCATTAGTGGGGAGTTCTTCACTTTCCAGAAAGAAAGAGTGAGAGAAACCCAAGGAAGAATGCATGTCCATTTGCTCCTTTCTATATAGTTTTATACTTAGTGTTGCAAATGGTACACCAGGACAATCTGTCAATGCCACTATGCTCTCCATGGGAACCCAGAAGAACAAATTCAAGGTACGTCACATCCCAAGAACATTGTGAAGGCAGCAATGAATCAACCAATCATGGAATGCAGCACAGAGGAGGCTATTCAGCCCATCATGCCTGTGTCGGCTCAGCTAATCAGTCCCACTCCCGTGCTTCTTCCCATAGGAAAAATTTTTTCCCTACAAGTATTTATCAAATTTCCTTTGAATTTGTTTACCTCCTTGCAGCAAGATTGATCACTCCTATGAAAATGCCTTGGCCAAGGAATGGGCTTTGGTACTCAAGCAACCAGCATTAATGTACAGTCTACATTATTACCGAATAGTCTTTCAAAAAGGAAAATCCCCATTTCTGATCATGTCAAAACAAAAAGGGGTCCACGATGCAGTCACTTGTGCCCAAACCCCAAGAAGCCTGTGGTCTATTTCCACTTCTATTTCTTATTCACTGGTTTGTCCTGTTTAGCTCTCATTGCTGTTCTTAGCATTGCTGCATTGGTGAAGAAAATCTAAATCAGAACACAGAGATCTGTTAGCATCAACGATTGTCACCTCTACAAATTAATGGGAACAATGGCCCAGATTTTTCTGCAGCGGCGAGATCAGTGGTGTTCTCTGTAAATTGAGCTGGCTGGCATGCTGGTGATAAGCTCCTCCATATTCTCTTGCAATCTAATTAAAATATGCTGCACCGAAGGAGCAGGAGTGGCAAGGACATATATGTTTGGCAGCTTACTGAGAATAAAAGGGTGCCAATGTAAAATCTTAAGACTGGCAATTAGGTGAACCCGAGTTATGGCTCACATCAAAAATGCTGCTTCCACCAGTTAAATCTCAGTGGAAATAGCTGTTCAGATCCTGTTTAGACAATGCTGTTAAAATGTCAGGAATCTGACTACAGGGTTTCCAAGGGTGTGTCGCTCCTGTCTTCCAGCTTCAGACAGGCCCATATTTAAGTTTTTAATTGTTTGCATGATTAATCAGCTATAACCATGTCACTGCCAGGCCACAAGAGCCATTATTTATAAGTCTGAATGGCAGTGGTGAGAAAACAGGTGGTAATTCAGCAAAATTGCAGTCACCATTGTTTCAAGTGGGGATGGGGTCAGAGATCTGAAAATTTGCCTCATATTGTTCTCAGCACAGAGCACCACAAGTGATAACATTCTTTCTTTTACATTAGCTGAGGTTCTCGATGATAGCCTCACTCCACCATTACCATCAAACCAGGGGACCAACCCTGGTTCAATGAGTGTAGGACAGCATGCCAGGAATACCTGGAAATGACAGAGCTAAGTAATCCTACAACCAATGAATCAGATCAAAGCCCTGCAGTCACAGTCATGAATGGTGTTGTTAAATAAACAACTGACAGGACAAGGTGGTGGCTCAATGGGCCTCCTCATCCTGAATGATAGCAGAGCCTAGCAGGTCAGTACAAAAGTCAAAGCTGAAGCATTTGCAACCATCTTAAGCCAGGACTGCCAAGTGGATGATCCATCTCAACCTCCTGAGGTTGCCAGCAGAGGTGCCATTCTTCAGCCAATTTGATTCACTCCATGCGATACCAAGAAGCAGCTGAAGGCATTCGATACAGCAAAGACTATGGGCCCTGATAAAATCCCAGTTGTACTATTGGAGACCTGTACTCTAGAACTAACTGCGCCTCTAAGTAGGCTGTTCCAGTACAGCTACAACATTGGCAACTAGCCAGCAAAATGGAAAATTGCCCACGTATGTCCCGTCAACAAAAAGTAGGTACAAGCCCAACCCGGCCAATTACCGCCCCATCAGTCTATTCTTGATCATCGGCAAAAGTGACGGAGGGTGTTACCGACAGTGCTATCAAGCTCACTGGTGCTCAGTTTGGGTTCTGCCAGGGCCACTCAGCATTACAGCCTTGGTCCAAACATGGACAAAGAGCCAAACTCGAGTGTGGTGAGAGTGACTGCCCTTCACATCAAGGCAGCACTTGACTAAGTACAGCATCAAGGAGTCCGAGTAAAATTGAAGTCACTGGGAATCGGGGAAAGCTCTCTACTGGCTGAAGTTATACGTAGCACAAAGGATGATGGCTGTGGCTGTCGGAGTTCAATTATCTTGGGTATCACAGTATCTTTGTGGTGTAGAAGGAAGCCATTCGGCCCAGCAAGTCTGCACTGGATCTCTGGAAGAGCATTCCACTTAGTCCCACTCTGTTTCCTTGCATATTCTCTTTTCAGGTAGCAATCCAATTCTTTTTTGATTCCTCAATCTAACCTGCCCCCATCACCCTTTCAGGAAGTTTGTTCCAGACTCCAACCATCCTCTGGGTGAAAATATTTCCCCTCACATCACATATACTCCTTTTGCCAATTATCTAGGTCTGGGACATTGCTGCAGGGTAGTGTCCTAGGCCCAACCATCTTCAGCTGCTTCATCAATAACCTTTCCTCCTCCCTCCATCATAAGGCCAGAAGATGAGAATGTTTCACTGTGCACAGTCCCATTCACAACTCCTCAGACAATGAGGAGTTCTACTGGCTTCAATTTTGCGAGGGCTCTTTGACGCCACACTGTCAAATGCTGCCACTCTCACCCCACCTCTGGAATTCCACTCTTTTGTCCATATTTGGGCCAAGGCTGTAATGATGTCAAGAGCTGAGTTTGTGCCAGCATGCAGCAAGACCTGGACAACATTCAGGCTTGGGCTGGTAAGTCTTTTTCTCCCCAAATTCTTTCATGATGTAGGGCATCAGTGGCTAGGCCAGCATTTATTGCCCATCCCTAATTGCCCTTGAGAACCACTGCAATCCCTGTGGTGTAGGTGCACCGACAGTGCTGTTAGGGAGGGAGTTCCAGGATTTTAACCAGTGACGGTGAAGGAACGGTGATATAGTTCCAAGTCAGGATGGGGAATGGTTTGGAGGGGAACTTGCAGGTGGTGGTGTTCCCATGTATCTGCTGCCCTTATTCATCTAGGTGGTAGAGGTCACAGGTTTGAAATGTGCTGTGGAAGGCGGCTTGGCGATTTGTTGCAGTGCCTCTTGTAGATGGTACACACGGCTGCCACTGTGCGTCAGGAATGGAGGGAGTGGATGCTGAAATCGGTGGATGGGTGAAAATCAATTGGGCTGCTTTATCCTGGGTGGTGTTGAGCTTCTCGAGTGTTGTTGGAGCTGCACTCATCCAGGCAAGTGGAGAGTATTCCATCACACTCCTGGCTTGTGCCTTGCAGATGGTGGACAGGCTTTGGGGAAATCAGGGGGTGAGCCACTCTCCACAAAATTCCCAGTCTCTGACCTGCTGTTGTAGCCACATGGCTGGTACATCTAACAAGTAGCAAGTAACAATCATGCCTCAAGTGCCAACTGATGACCATCTTCAAGAAGAAAATCTAACCACCTCCATGTGATGTTCAATGACATTACCATCACTGAATTCCTCTAATATTAACATTCAAGGGGTTGCCAATGACCAGAAAATGAACTGGGCCAACCATATAAATACAATGGCTACAAAAGCAGGTCAGAGGTTGGGTATTCTGTGATGAGTAGCTCACCTCTTGTCTCCCCAGAGACTTTCTACCATCTACAAGGTACAAATCAGGAGTGTGATGGAACAGTCTCCACTTGTCTGGATGGGGCAAACTCAAGAAGCTTGTCACCTTCCAGTGCAAAACAGTCTTCTTGATTGCATCTCATCCACCACCTTAAACATAAACTGCAATCACCAATGATGCACAGTGGCAGTAGTGTATATATAATTTACAAGATGTACTGCAGCAGCTTGCCAAGGCTCCTTAGACAGCACCTTCCAAACCCAATGACCTCTATCACCTAGAAGAACAAGGGCAGCAGGTGCATGGAAATACTGCCACCTGCAAGTTCCCCTCCAGGTCACACACCATCCTGACTTGGAACTATTATCACTTTTCTTTCACTGTTGCTGGGTCAAAATCCTGGAACTCCCTCCCTAACAGCACTGTGGGTGTAACTACACCACATGGACTGCAGAATTGAAACCTTCTCAAAGGTAATTAGGGATGGGCAAAATAAACAAAATTGAGATTTGAATGGCAAAAGTTCCCAGGAAAATCTAAGACAATGATTTGAACTTGATTTGTAGCTTCTGAAGCTCCACAATGTGAATGTATAAGGCCAAAGTCAAACTTCAGACATCCTGGAATTAGGAAGTGAGAGAGCAAAGGATCCCAATTCCCAATACCGATGTACTCAAAACATCAACTTCTGTTATTTTTTTAAGAGTTATAAATAAAATACTGAAGGTTACGGCAAAAAGACACCCACCTTCCATTTAGATGTTGATCAGCACTTCCAACATTAGTTTGCTTTCAGATTTAGGATTTTTCTTTCATGTTCCACAAATCAAACATGTTTGTAACATTTTCTCCCCTCCATATGGTTTTAGTCACTGCTCTAACTGGTGCACCAGGACAATCTATCAAAGCCACTGTCCTCTCCACATAACCCAGAAGTACCCGATCAAGGTACTTTGCATCCCAAGAAAAACGCGAAGATGGTGATGATGATGCAGCAAAGGAGGCCTCTCAGACCATCAAACGTGTGCGGGCTCTTTGAAGGAGATATCCAATTAGTCCCAGCTCCCTGCTGTCTCTGGTTCTTTTCACTTATTACTTATGCCCTCTAGTTATCAACCCTTCTGCTACTGGAAATAGTTACTCATTTACTATCAAAATTGCTCACTATTTTGGACACCTCTATTAATTCTCCTCTTAATCTTTTCTGCTCTAAGGAGAACAACCCCAGCTTCTCCAGATAACTCAAGTCCCTTGCTCCTGGTGCCAATCTTTTTTTTGCATGCTCTCCAAGGCCTTGATATCCTTGCTGAAGCGTGGTACCCAGAGCTCAATGCAATACTCCAGCGGAGGCTTAAACATTTTACATCACTTCCTTGCTTCTGTACTCTCTGCCTTAATTAATAAAGTCAAGGCTCCCACATGCTTTTTTAAATAACTTCATGAAATTGGTCCCGTCACCAAAGATTTGTGTACATGCACCCCCAGGTATTTCTGTTCCTGCACCCTGTTTAAATTGGACCATTTAGTTTACATTGCCTCTCCTCAGTCCTCCAACCAAAATGTAGCATTTCACAGAGTGAAATTTCATCTGCCGTGTGTCTGCCAATTTCACTAGTCTATGTCTTCCTAAAGTCTGTTACTATCTTCCTCTCTGTTTACAACATTCCCAAGCTTTGTGTCATCTACAAACTTTGAAATTATGCCCTCTGTTACCAAGTTCAGGTCATTGATATTTATTGAAAAGAGCAGTTGTTCCATTACTGACCCCTGGAGGACACCACTGTAAACTTCCCACCAGACTGCAAACCCACCATTCACCACTACTCGCTACTTTCTGTCCCATTGCCAATTTCATATTCATGGGAACATAGGAAATAGGAGTAGGTCATTCAGCCCCTCAAGCCCACTCCGCCATTCAATTAGATCATGACGATCTTCTACTTTAACCCCATTTTCTTGCACTATCCCTGTATCCCTTGATGTCTTTCATATCTAGAAATTAATTGATCTGAGTCTTGAACATACTCAATGACTGAGCCTCCACAGCCCTCTGGGATAGAGAATTTCAAAGATTCACTACCCACTGACTGAAGAAATTCCTCCTCATTTTAGTTCTAAACAGCCCACCTCTTATTCTGTGACTGGTGTCCCCTGATTCTGGACTCACCAGCCAGGGGAAACATCCTTCCCGCATCTACTCTGAAGCATACAAAATTCTTACAGACCTCAACAATAAGATCACCTCTCATTCTTCTAAACTCCAGAGAACACAGGCCCAGTCTCCTCAACCTCTCCTTATAAGACAATCCCACCCATTCCAGGGATCAGCCTGGTGAACCTTTGTTGCACTCCCTCCATGGCAACTATATCATGAGGTAAGGAGATCAAAACTGTATACAATACAGGTGCAGTCTTACCAAGGTTCTATACAACTGCTGCAAGACTTATTTACTCCTGTACTCAAATCCTCTTGCAATAACACTGCTACTGAGCCTATAATCCCATGGGCTTTAATACTAACAAAGGTGTAGTCCAAAAGTGACTAAAGGCTCAGAGGTTGATCTTGACCCACAGAAGTTGTGGGTTATTATTCATTTACTGGTATATTTGATATTGTACATAACATAACATAAGAACATTAACAATAGGAACAGGGGTAGGCCATTCAACCCACCCCCCCGCCTGCTCTGCTGTTCAATTTGTTCATAGTCAAGCTGCATTTCATTTTCCAGCCACATCCAAACAGTTACCTAACAAAAGTCTCAGCCTGGAAAGCCCCAATTGTCCTGGCACCCATAGCTTTACAGGGGAGAGAGTTCCAGATTCCGACTTAGCGTCATCTGCAAATTTGTATACACAACTCTCTACTCTTTCATCCAAGTCATTAACAAATACAATGATAAGTTACGGTCCAAGAACAGATCACAGGGAATCATGGATGACATTGTCACATGGAATTATAGTATGATGCAGCACAAAAGGCATCCATTCAGCCCATTGTTCCTGCATTGCTTCTTTGAAAGAGCAAGCTAATTAGTTCACTCTCCTGCTCTTTCCCCAGAGCCCAGCAAAATTTCAAGTATTTATCCAATTTCCTTTTCATAGTTACTATTCAATCTGTTTCCACCACCCTTTCAGCAGTGATGGCTGGAACATGGCAATTTGCTGTATAAACTCCTGACTTATCACCTCTTGTTATTTTACCACTTAACCTTAAATTCATAGTAAATTTCATCTGCACCCTCAATGAGGCCTTCCTAAAGCATGCTGCCCAGAAATGGCCATAATACTCCAGCTGGGGATGAAGCTGAACGAGTGTTTTATAAAAGGTTTCGCACAACTTCCTTACTCTTGGTCTCTATTTATAAATCCAAGTATCCCATTTCCCTTTTCAACCTGCCTACCTGCTTTAAAGGCTTGTGTACATACAGCTCTCTCTGATCCCTACTCTCTATCTCCTACCTCCCAACCAATTTTCAAACACTCCCGGTGTAGCTTTCATAGAGTCATAAAGGTCTACAGAAAAAGGCCCTTTGGCCCATTGAGTCTGCGCCGGCCAAACAAGTACCTAACTATTCTAATAGTTCTTTCCAGAGTTGTTTTTCTCTAAGCAACTGAGCAATCAATAACAGCCCAGTTCACAGTTTGGCCGCTTTTGAGAAAACACCAAGCACTTTGGCGTCTCTCCTAAGTTATTCACACAGGTCTGCAGGTTTTAAACTTTTTTAAGCATGAAATGACATTCACTCAATTCAAGATAGCTTTGAAAGATTATAACCAAAATATAGATACATATACAAAAGTCATAGGTATCTACATTAATAAACAAAAAATCTTATAGGTACATCCACTTCCTGTTAACTTTATAGATAGGATGTAGATAGAATGTAGACAGGGTGCTTCCTGTGGCTGGTGAGTCTAGAACCAGGGGACATAATCTCAGAATAAGGGGTAAGCCATGTAAGACCAAGAAGAGCTGCAATTTCTTCTTTCAGAGGATGGTGAATCTTTGGAATTCTCTACTCTAGTGGGCTGTGTAAACTCAATCATTGATCATGTTCAAGACTGAAATTAATAGATTTCTGGAGACCAATAAGGGATAGCGCAAGAAATTGGTGTTGAGATGGATGATCAACCATGATCTAATTGAATGGAGGAACAGGGTCGACAGGCAGATTGGCCTACTCCAGTTCCTACATTCCTAGAGCATCCACTGGATACAGTAAAGGAGGCCATTCGGCCCATCATGCTTGGGTCCTCAGTAGAGCTATGCATTTAGTCACACTTCTGCTCTTTCCCATAATGTGATCGATATTTTCCCCTCAACTATTTATGCAATTTCCTTTTGAACTTTGTTATTAAACCTTTTCAGATTGTACTCTGTAGCTCACAACACTCTCTGTGTAAAAAAGGGGATGGGGGGAGTGAGGGGGGAGGAGTGAGGGGGGAGGAGTGAGGGGGGAGGAGTGAGGGGGGAGGAGTGAGGGGGGAGGAGTGAGGGGGGAGGAGTGAGGGGGGAGGAGTGAGGGGGGAGGAGTGAGGGGGGAGGAGTGAGGGGGGAGGAGTGAGGGGGGAGGAGTGAGGGGGGAGGAGTGAGGGGGGAGGAGTGAGGGGGGAGGAGTGAGGGGGGAGGAGTGAGGGGGGAGGAGTGAGGGGGGAGGAGTGAGGGGGGAGGAGTGAGGGGGGAGGAGTGAGGGGGGAGGAGTGAGGGGGGAGGAGTGAGGGGGGAGGAGTGAGGGGGGAGGAGTGAGGGGGGAGGAGTGAGGGGGGAGGAGTGAGGGGGGAGGAGTGAGGGGGGAGGAGTGAGGGGGGAGGAGTGAGGGGGGAGGAGTGAGGGGGGAGGAGTGAGGGGGGAGGAGTGAGGGGGGAGGAGTGAGGGGGGAGGAGTGAGGGGGGAGGAGTGAGGGGGAGGAGTGAGGGGGGAGGAGTGAGGGGGGAGGAGTGAGGGGGAGGAGTGAGGGGGAGGAGTGAGGGGGGAGGAGTGAGGGGGAGTGGGGGAGGAGTGAGGGGGAGTGGGGGAGGAGTGAGGGGGAGTGGGGGAGGAGTGAGGGGGAGGAGTGAGGGGGGAGAGTGAGGGGGGAGAGTGAGGGGGAGGAGTGAGGGGGAGTGGGGGAGGAGTGAGGGGGAGTGGGGGAGGAGTGAGGGGGAGTGGGGGAGGAGGAGTGAGGGGGGAGTGGAGGAGGAGGAGTGAGGGGGGAGTGGAGGAGGAGGAGTGAGGGGGGAGTGGAGGAGGAGGAGTGAGGGGGGAGTGGAGGAGGAGGAGTGAGGGGGGAGTGGAGGAGGAGGAGTGAGGGGGGAGTGGAGGAGGAGGAGTGGGGGGGCGCAAGAAGCCGCTTGCTGGTTCCACGTGATATGCTATTCAGGACCTGCCGGTTATTTCTTGCACCGGAAAGAAGTTCTATTGCTAACACCGGGTGTACAGATGTATATTCTCACTGGCTCTCCAGCTCAAGGGCCTTACCCACTCCGGCCTGCTTCCTGCAGAAGATCAGGTCTGGATGATGCTTCGCCATCACTCAGTCGAACCGCCACCCCGCAGCTACCCGAAAGCACTTCCGCCCGACCTTTGACCCCCCATGCTCATCTAACAGGCGAAAAGAAACAGACTCAAGGCAGGTAGCAAGGAAACAATATTTCGTTCTATTTAAATCAATCACCTGCACAAATAAAAATACAAGCGTGAAGTTTTATCATATGATAGGGAAACCAGCTGTCAGTCGTCACTTCCGATAGAAGGACCTATATGGTTAAAATATAAAGAAAACATAATTTCACAGTATTAAATTCAAAAGATGATTAATATTAATGATTTATTGTTGATTAAAAAATTTTCATTCAGAAAATATATTTGTTCATGTTTATGTGAGGAAAAAAAGCAGCGATTGTAATCAATGTTTGTAACTCAGCGGTGAGGACCTTGGAGCCTATTTAATGGCGGCTCTGTGACGGCATCTCTATGCGGCATCTTTGTCAGTGAACAAAATGGCGGCGCGCGTCCTGTCTGTCCGTGGGCTCCAGGTAAAAGAGCGCGGCCCAATGTGGCCATTCCATCCAAAGCGGGGCTGACCCCTTTACAAAAAAAAATAAGTCTCAGGCCTGGGGGTGGGGAGGGAGAGGACAAGCCGCGGTCTCTAGCTGTACTTTTTAAAAAAAATAACCTCAAGCCGCCGGTCCCTGCTGCTCGATCCCCATGGCAACCGGCTTATTGGCCGGGAACACCCCGCTTGGGATTTGGGGCAAAGGAGGGAACAAAATATTTCAAGTTCGGTGCAAAGAATAAAAAGGGCTCGAGCGGCTTGGTGGTATCTAAGGGCACCGTTCTGCCCTGGAGTGTCAAGGTGACAGCAAGGTTACACCGGCCCTGTGACACTCACTTTAAATGGAGTCCATAATTAGCGGGCACAGTTCTTGTCGATTGTCTGGCCAATTGTCTGACCGTGCTTTCTGCCCCTCTTGCTCTATTTTCCGCTATTATAAGCCGGTAATGCTGAAAATTAACCTGGAAGAGCGCACAACTCATGAAAAAATAGACAGCACAGACAGGGTTTGTAAGCAGAGGATAGTAAAAACGATGCTATAAAACTATAGTCACCAAAAAGGGACTGGCTTCACTTCAGTTGTGTAAATAGAATTGGAGAGGTTGGGACTGTTTTCTTTGGAGGCGAGGGGGTATGGTTCTGTAGTGGTAATTGTCACTGGACTATTAATCCAGAGCCCTTTCCTCTGAGGACATGGGTTCAAATTCCACCATGATAGCTGGTGGAATTTAAATTAAAAGCGAGTCTCGATAATGATGACTGTGAAACTATCATCTTGTTCACTAATGGCCTGTAGTGAAGGAAATCTCCCTTCCTTACCCGATCAGGCCTACATGATTCCAGGGGCACAGCAATGTGGTTGACTCTTAAATGCCCTCTGAAATGGCCGAGGAAACCACTCCGTTCAAGGGCAATTGGAGATGGGCAACAAATGTTGGCCTTGTCAGTGACACCCATGTCCCATGAGTGAATAAAGATTAAAAAAAGGTTGAGAGGAGATTTGATAGAGGCATTCAAAATCATGAGGGGGTCTGGACAGAGTAGATAGGGAGAAACTGTTCAACTGTTGGAAGTATCGAGAACCAAAGGGCACAGATTTAAGGTAATTTGCTAAAGAAGCAGCAGAGACATGAGGAAAATTTTTTTCACCAGTGAGTGGTTAATATCTGGAATGTGTTGCATGAGGAATGTGATGGTAGCGGTTTCACTTAATCAAAACATTTCATTGTATTATCGGAAAAGGAAAAATGTACAGTGTTACAAGGGGTGGGAAGTGGCATTGATCATTCAGAGTGCTGGTGCAAACTTGATTGGCTGCCTGTGCTGTAACAATTCCGTGATTCTGGGATAAATGCTTAAAGAGATAATTGCAGGGCTTTGGGGAAAGGGTGGGATTGCTCTTCAGTAGATGCAAAGGCCCAATGGCCACCTCCAGTGCTTATAATTCAAAGGCATGCATGTCTGCCAATTCATCAATGCATGAAAGGATGCATTAATGCTGAGGATAGAAGCCCTTTTCCCAGAACTGTAAGGGGATGACAAGGTGTTATGCAGAACAGATTGAGTACTCAGTGTGAAATAGCTTTTCCCAGATAAATCTGTTCAATTTTTTTTAGAAAAGATTTGATTCATGGAATGTTAAATTCATTCATATATGTGGGCTTTGCTGACAAGGCCACTATTTGCTTTCCATTTCTATTTGCCCTTAAATGTGGCAGTGAACTGCTGCCTTGAACCACTGTGGTCCAGCTATACCATTGTGCTGTTAGGGAGGGAGTTCCACAATTTTGACCCAGCGACAGTGAAAGAACCACTGTCAGGATGGTGTGTGGCATGAGAGAAACTTGCAGGTGGTGATGTCTGCATGTGTCTGCTGCCCTTGTCCTTCTAGGTGGTAGAGGTCGCAGGCTTGAAAGGTGCTGTTGAAGGACTCTAGGTGACACTGAAGTGCATCTTGTAGATGGTACACACTGCTGCCACTGTTGGTGTTGGAGGGAGTAAATATTTAAGATGGTGGATGGGGTGCTGATCAAGGGGGCTGCTTTGTCCTCTATTGTGTCAAGCTTCTTGAGTGTTGTTGGAGCTGCACTCATCCAGGCAAGTATATCATCGTACTCCTGGCTTGTGCCTTGTCGATGGTGGACAGGCTTTGCAGGTGCATGTCAAGGGCTTGTTGAGTGTATTGATACCATGGCTAGGTAGAATGCTAGCCAAGTTGATAGTATTATTTTTGTATCTTTATGGAGGTGTGCCAATATATAATTGCTTTCCCCCCTTGCTTTGATTTCAAGCTTGTGAGATCAGGGATTATGGGGAGGGGAAATGGCCTCTCCATTATGGTGTGCACTCTGCATCACTTGTCGCCAAGGAATCCTAAAACCTGGAATATTAACCTTCAGTCTTTTATCATTACTGCAGCAGAAGTCTGAACATCAATAAGGGATATTTAGCTAAAGGCCATGATATCTTTTTAGCAAATGTAATACATGACTCGCTTTGTAGTAGAAAAAGTTGGCAGAGTTCCAAATTTGCACACGAGATGGAAAATTAACAGCTAAGGTGATGACAAGGACAGAGGGCAATGCAAAGTCTCTCTCTCGTTTTCTCTTTCTCTTTCTCTCTCTCTCTCTCTCTCTCTCTCTCTCTCTCTTTCTCTCTCTCGCTCCTTCTATCCCACTCTCTCTCCTGTTCTCTCTCTTGCCTCCCCCTTTCTCTCTCCCTCTCTCTCCCTTGCCCCCCTTTCTCTCTCCCTCTTTCTCCCTTGCCCCCCTTTCTCTCTCTCTCTCTCTCCCTTGCCCCCCTTTCTCTCTCTCTCTCCCTTGCCCCCCTTTCTCTCTCTCTCTCCCTTGCCCCCCTTCTCTCTCTCTCTCTCCCTTGCCCCCCTTCTCTCTCTCTCTCTCCCTTGCCCCCCTTTCTCTCTCTCTCTCCCTTGCCCCCCTTTCTCTCTCTCTCTCCCTTGCCCCCCTTTCTCTCTCTCTCTCCCTTGCCCCCCTTTCTCTCTCTCTCTCTCCCTTGCCCCCTTTCTCTCTCTCTCTCTCCCTTGCCCCCCTTTCTCTCTCTCTCTCTCCCTTGCCCCCCTTTCTCTCTCTCTCTCCCCTTGCCCCCCTTTCTCTCTCTCTCTCTCCCTTGCCCCCCTTTCTCTCTCTCTCTCTCCCTTGCCCCCCTTTCTCTCTCTCTCTCTCCTTGCCCCCCTTTCTCTCTCTCTCTCTCCTTGCCCCCCTTTCTCTCTCTCTCTCCCTTGCCCCCCTTTCTCTCTCTCTCTCCC
The DNA here is from genome assembly GCF_964194155.1 of Cetorhinus maximus. Taxonomy (NCBI): domain Eukaryota; kingdom Metazoa; phylum Chordata; class Chondrichthyes; order Lamniformes; family Cetorhinidae; genus Cetorhinus; species Cetorhinus maximus. The sequence continues at coordinate 2,147,150 of NC_135907.1, read as the reverse complement.
TTGCCCCCCTTTCTCTCTCTCTCTCCCTTGCCCCCCTTTCTCTCTCTCTCTCCCTTGCCCCCTTTCTCTCTCTCTCTCCCTTGCCCCCCTTTCTCTCTCTCTCTCCCTTGCCCCCCTTTCTCTCTCTCTCTCCCTTGCCCCCCTTTCTCTCTCTCTCTCCCTTGCCCCCCTTTCTCTCTCTCTCTCCCTTGCCCCCCTTTCTCTCTCTCTCTCCCTTGCCCCCCTTTCTCTCTCTCTCTCTCCCTTGCCCCCCTTTCTCTCTCTCTCTCTCCCTTGCCCCCTTTCTCTCTCTCTCTCCCTTGCCCCCCTTTCTCTCTCTCTCTCCCTTGCCCCCCTTTCTCTCTCTCTCTCCCTTGCCCCCCTTTCTCTCTCTCTCTCCCTTGCCCCCCTTTCTCTCTCTCTCTCCCTTGCCCCCCTTTCTCTCTCTCTCTCCCTTGCCCCCCTTTCTCTCTCTCTCTCCCTTGCCCCCCTTTCTCTCTCTCTCTCCCTTGCCCCCCTTTCTCTCTCTCTCTCCCTTGCCCCCCTTTCTCTCTCTCTCTCCCTTGCCCCCCTTTCTCTCTCTCTCTCCCTTGCCCCCCTTTCTCTCTCTCTCTCCTTGCCCCCCTTTCTCTCTCTCTCTCTCCCTTGCCCCCCTTTCTCTCTCTCTCTCTCCCTTGCCCCCCTTTCTCTCTCTCTCTCCCTTGCCCCCCTTTCTCTCTCTCTCTCTCCCTTGCCCCCCTTCTCTCTCTCTCTCTCCCTTGCCCCCTTTCTCTCTCTCTCTCCCTTGCCCCCCTTTCTCTCTCTCTCTCCCTTGCCCCCCTTTCTCTCTCTCTCTCCCTTGCCCCCCTTTCTCTCTCTCTCTCCCTTGCCCCCCTTTCTCTCTCTCTCTCCCTTGCCCCCCCTTTCTCTCTCTCTCTCCCTTGCCCCCCTTTCTCTCTCTCTCTCCCTTGCCCCCCTTTCTCTCTCTCTCTCCCTTGCCCCCCTTTCTCTCTCTCTCTCCCTTGCCCCCCTTTCTCTCTCTCTCTCCCTTGCCCCCCTTTCTCTCTCTCTCTCCCTTGCCCCCCTTTCTCTCTCTCTCTCCCTTGCCCCCCTTTCTCTCTCTCTCTCCCTTGCCCCCCTTTCTCTCTCTCTCTCCCTTGCCCCCCTTTCTCTCTCTCTCTCCCTTGCCCCCCTTTCTCTCTCTCTCTCCCTTGCCCCCCTTTCTCTCTCTCTCTCCCTTGCCCCCCTTTCTCTCTCTCTCTCCCTTGCCCCCCTTTCTCTCTCTCTCTCCCTTGCCCCCCTTTCTCTCTCTCTCTCCTTGCCCCCCTTTCTCTCTCTCTCTCCCTTGCCCCCCTTTCTCTCTCTCTCTCCCTTGCCCCCCTTTCTCTCTCTCTCTCCCTTGCCCCCCTTTCTCTCTCTCTCTCCCTTGCCCCCCTTTCTCTCTCTCTCTCCCTTGCCCCCCTTTCTCTCTCTCTCTCCCTTGCCCCCTTTCTCTCTCTCTCTCCCTTGCCCCCCTTTCTCTCTCTCTCTCCCTTGCCCCCCTTTCTCTCTCTCTCTCCCTTGCCCCCCTTTCTCTCTCTCTCTCCCTTGCCCCCCTTTCTCTCTCTCTCTCCCTTGCCCCCCTTTCTCTCTCTCTCTCCCTTGCCCCCCTTTCTCTCTCTCTCTCCCTTGCCCCCCTTTCTCTCTCTCTCTCCCTTGCCCCCCTTTCTCTCTCTCTCTCCCTTGCCCCCCTTTCTCTCTCTCTCTCCCTTGCCCCCCTTTCTCTCTCTCTCTCCCTTGCCCCCCTTTCTCTCTCTCTCTCCCTTGCCCCCCTTTCTCTCTCTCTCTCCCTTGCCCCCCTTTCTCTCTCTCTCTCCCTTGCCCCCCTTTCTCTCTCTCTCTCCCTTGCCCCCCTTTCTCTCTCTCTCTCCCTTGCCCCCCTTTCTCTCTCTCTCTCTCCCTCCCTTGCCCCCCTTTCTCTCTCTCTCTCTCCCTCCCTTGCCCCCCTTTCTCTCTCTCTCTCTCCCTCCCTTGCCCCCCTTTCTCTCTCTCTCTCTCTCCCTCCCTTGCCCCCCTTTCTCTCTCTCTCTCTCTCTCCCTTGCCCCCTTTCTTTCTCTCTCTCTCTCTCTCTCTCTCTCTCTCTCTCTCTCTCTCTCTCTCTCTCTCTCTCCTGCCCCCTTTTCTCCCTCCCTTGCCCCCCTTTCTCTCTCTCCCTCCCTTGCCCCCCCCATTTCTCTCTCTCTCTCTCTCTCTCTCGTCCTTCCTTTTTTCTCTCTCTCTGAGTACCACTTTAATTGACTTCTTTAGGTGTGGTTTCTCTGTCGTCGAAGTGAATCCAAAATGATTAACTTTTAAAAACTCCTAAGCTGGAAGCTGGCTGGCCCCAGCTATGCAAAAACAGGCTTCGAAATGTCAGGCATCCAGTCAGTACCGACATCATTTGACATTTATTTGTCGCAGGAAATTGCCATTTTTCAGAAGCTGCTTTACAGACAAGGTTCTGCGTATTGCCTTGTACTGCCCACTGTCCTTCATACGCCTCAATGCTGATGGAACAGTTTCAATAGCACTGGGCACCCTCTGACTTCTTGCTGAGGAAATTGTTCTGCTGGCCTTGGGCCCTGTCTGTCTCGTTTGGGAAAGGGGGTTCCATCAACCCTCTACGTTCACCATGACTCATTGAAGGGAGTTGTTTCCACCAGTGGTGAGCAGCCTAATTATATATCAGCCAAGGTACTGCATGTCGTATTGCTGTTTGGCTGCATTGACACTGATGCACATTCCAGCTGGGAATGCCCAGTGGTGCCTGTTTTATTCATTCTTAGGGCATGTATGTCATTGACAATGTTGCCCTGAGACGATGTTGGTGGAGCTGAGTGGGCAGCTAGAGCAGTTAAGAGTCAATCATATTGTGGTGAGACTAGAGTCATGTGTGTGTCAGACTGGTTAAGGACGAGTGATTTTCTCCCCTAACTGAGCCAGTTAGGATTTTGTGACAATTTGTAGATTTGTGGTCACTCTTGTACCAGCTTTTACTTCCCAGGTATTTTTAAACTGAATTCAGATTCCCCAACTGACATGGTGGGATATGAACACATTCTCTTGAATAGTCCCAGCCTCCGGATTTCTCGCCTAGTAGCATGACGATTATTGATACTTAGGAGCAAGAACCCTAGCTGATCTCCCCCCACCACCACCACATATTTCCGCAGGGGTGCTTATCCGAATTGTAGCCCCTAATCTATGCCTTGCAGTCATGTAGAACCCCGAAAGTTCCCACACAGGCTGTGCACAAGTCAACCCCATTAACTTACCAGGCATTGGAGGCTGTGCATGAAATTTAAAGGGGCCACACCTTAAGCTAATTGCATGCATGCACTCCAAAAAAAAAAATTAAAGGATAAATTCTCCTAATGTTGCCTCGTTGACATCAGTTCTTACAAAGCAAACAGGGGAATTGAAAATGGTGATGTTTTCTGCATCAGCTTGCCTCAGTTGAGGCAGGGCCAAACTCACTGAGATATTTCAAAGGCACAGAGAAAATTTTAACCAGCAGAAGAACAAGCAGTCACCAAAAATATTCACAGTTTAGTTATTTACTGTGAATCCTGCATGCTCAAATGGGCTGTATGCCAGCACTGAGTGCTTGAACAGACCCCAACACTTTGACTGTCTCTGCCTGTCCCGGACAGCTGCCTATATCAGGAAGATGCTGCTGTTTACTCTTGCCGTAGGTTTTAATTACAAAAGTGCCATTTGAACTGCGTTAAATGTGCCGATTGTTTCAAGCAGTTCAGCAATTGTTCACATCTCCCTGTTAGTTGTTGCTCACCCTATGCCATAACTTCAGCAGCGAGAAGCTGTTCTGGAAGGAGCTATCTCCCTGCCACCCTCGCCGAACCTGCCTCTGGCTGTGTTCAGGTGTGATCCTCCTTTTGGGACATGCCCCCTTTCCCAGAAAGGTAAACTCCTTACTGGCATTCTCCTTTAAGCTCATTACGATTTTCATCTTCTAACAGGACCCTGGCCGGAAGTCCGGATTTATGGTAAAATTTAAGTCTGTTGAAAAGCTTTGGGCCAACCCCTTTTTGGACCATGGTGAATCTGGTCTCTATATCTTGATTTTTAGCATCTCAGTGGAGGTTCAGGTGCCCAGTGCAAGGACTTGGGTTATGTCCATTTTTTAATAAGTGTTTGACTATGTATAGGGGGCCAGTTGGGTTCACAGCAATGCACTGTTATAAGACCTGGGGACTGTATTGCGGTCTGACATTTGTAAGGAATGATCCTTTAAATTATTATTTTCCAGGCCTGAGGAATTAATTTGGAAGGAGATTATTTTAACTCCTGTGCCCCTGACACATCCAAAGTTTTCTAAACCACTAGAGTACAAAGAATATTACTTGCATGTAATCTTGCCCAGATCTGTGTGCTTTTACTTAAAACTGCTTTGAATATTCAATATTGTACTCCTAGTAGATAGGTGTGGCATTGCTACATATTTTTGCTTCTAGCATCATATAGAATGATGCAGCACAGAACGACCTTATTGAAACATGTGAGATCCTGAGGCGGACTTGATAGGGTAGATACAGGAGTCGGGTCGGGGGGTGTGTTTCCACTTGTGGGAGAGACTAGAGCTAGGGGACAGTTTAAGAATAAGAGGTCTCCCTTTTAAGGCTGAGATGAGAATTTTTTTCTGAGGGCTTTCGTATGTGCAATCCTCTTCCCCAGAAAGCAGTGAAATCTGGGTAGTTGAATTTATTCTAAAATAAAAATACCTGGAAAAACTCAGCTGCCTCCTCACCCTGCCCCTGAGTGTGAAAGGCAATGGCAAACCACCACTGGCAGAAACTGTCAAGATATCAGCTTAGGATGAAGCATCAGCAAGACAACAGGCCAAGGACTTGCCTTTGGGCAGAGCACATACCTCTGTTTATAAAGTCAAGGGCATCATTTGCCTTTCTAACAGCCTTCTCAGGGTATTCTGCCACCTTCAAAGATTTGTGTACATACACCCCCAATTATTATTTCTGTTAGGTAAAAGTTTGTTTGACTCATCATCAAGCTAGCTGGACTGGGTCTGGTGAGGCACACAATTATTTTGTTTAAATCCCTTTTTCAAGGAAGACCAGACAATGTGTCCCCTTCCAGTATAAGAGTAACAGACAGAAGGCTATATATAATTTGATAGAGAATGAATTTAAAAAAAGAAGATAACTTTTAAAAAGGAATTGGGTCTATAACAACTTGCATTTGCAATGCACCTTTAACAGAGCAAAACATGAAAAAATTTGCAGAGCTATGGGGAAGGAGCTACTTATTAGATGCTCAGCACCTTCAAAGATTTAATTTAATAGAGGCATTCTGAGACACCTTGTCACGAATGTTCTTTTGAACTCCTAATTGTTATAAATCAACTATAGAATCCCCTGTACCTGTGAGGTTCATAGGATAATCAAGTTGACTCATTTCTAAAGACTGAAAGTATGATAAAATTGTTCTGTCTCAGCTCAATCTTACCCAGTGAGAAGCTGAATGTTACAGAGCAGCAAGGTCTGAGCTTCAGAACTCAGCTGGGATGGCATTAGGGATTTTATAGTTGCTTTCAGCACCACTGGGCTAAGTAGGGGAAAATCATAGAGCTGTACAGCACAAAAGGAGGCCATTCAGCTCATCATGCTTGTGCTGGCTCTTTGAAAGTGCTGTGCATTTAATAAGTAGCTCCTTCCCCATAGCTCTGCAATTTTTTCGTATGATGTTTTGCTCTGTTAAAGGTGCATTGTAAATGCAGGTTGTTATAGACCCAATTCCCTTTTAGAAGTTACCTTTTTTAAAAAATTCATTCTCTGGATCTGGGTGAGCTTGGCAAAGCCAGCGTATATTGCCCATTTCTATTGCCCCTGAGAATTGGATGGTGAGGCCCCATCTTGAATTGCTGAAGCAAAGGTACTCCCACAATGCTGTTTGATAGGGAGTTCCAGGATTTTGACCCAGATGAAGGAAAGGTGACGCATTTCCAAGCCAGGTGTGTGATTTGAAGATGGTGGTGTTCCTGTGCGCATGCTTCCATCGCCCCTTCTAGATGGGAGCAGGTTTGCGAGGTGCTGTCGAAGAAGTTGAATCCTCTTCCACTGCCTTTTCAGGCAGAGTATTCCTGATCAGAACAGCAATGTTATTTAACAATATCTTCCATCCCCCCCACCGTCTCCGGTTCTTTTGCCATTCCTGATCAGTGTCAAGTTGCTGACAATGCATGTGTCAGGACTTTGGTTGAGGACCGGGTCTGCCTTGGCTGTAATGCTGCCTGCAGTGTAGTAGCTCGCCAGTGCCTGAACAAGGAGCCTGTCATCTTGCAGAGCAGTTGAAAGTATTGTGCGCAACTCTACATTTTCTGACCACGCCCCAGCTTTTCTCCTGACACCCAGACATGCAATTTTCTGAGGTTACTGGATTGCCATCAAGTTGGAATCCTGTTTTTTCTGTTACTCTTCCCCAGCTCAGGAATCCTGAGCCCAACTAATCCAACCGCTGCCACAGTTGACTCAGACCTAGTTTAGTTGATGATTTTGTATAGTATTCCGAAACTCCTCAGGATCCATAATAAATACTGTTCTCACCCTAACTGACCTTAGCTCTTGGACTCTGCTGCCGCCTGACCTTTTTACTGTTGCCTGTGTAGCGATATATTTTCTATGATTTCCAACAAAATTGCATGGCCTGGTCATTGCAGTTCATATTAAACTTGCCTTATTGTCTGCTTTCCATAATTGGTGTTTTTCACTTCTTGCAGCTAGTCCTGGGCTATGGCGCCCGGAGTTACCATCTCTCCGCCATGTGTAGGCGAGCCAAAGTTTCCATGAGTCGCTTTGAGCCCCAGGAGTACATCGATTATAAGCTTCTGCAGAAGAACCTTGACATAGTTCGCAAAAGGTACATGGAAATGCTGGCCAGAGAACTGCAGAGACTACAGAACCTGTTACCACAGGGAGTAATTTGGGCGAATAGCATTGATGCATTTAAAAGGAAGCTGAATAAGTACATGAGGAAAAAAGGAATATAAGGATATGTTGAAATTAAGTAGGGTTGGGAGGAGGCTCGTGTGGAGCATAAACACTGACATAGACCTGTTGGGCCATCTGATCTGTTTCTTTGCTGCAAATACTTGTGCTTTCATGCACCAGCAGACTGGAACCTGAGATCCAAAGACCTACACTTTCCTTGGTCACACTTCCAGTTGCAGTTGTAAGGGCACATGTTATAAATGAATTGTGATACTTGGCTTTTTTTAAAGCTCCTTTCTTGTCTGTGGGAACTAACCTTTATGTGTCACTCGATGCCAGGGAGTCTCCGCTGGGATAGTCACAGGAAGGTCTCCCTGTCCTCCCTCTTCATGGAGCAATGGAGAGTGGCCTTCCCAATGCCAAGCTTGCACTCTGTTAACCTTTTTCCTGTCTACTGTTGTTGCTTAACATTCTGAGTATGTGGTTGCAAACTGCCATTGGCAGAAACATTGTCATTTCCCTCAAATGTCTCAGTGCTGTGCGTACAATGAACTACTTGACAGCTGTTGTGTGGGCCAGTAAGACAGCCCCTTTCCACACAACAAGATTTCTCAAACAATGAGACCAATTGTTAGCCAATTGGTGACGATAGTTGAGGGAAGAATGATGATTAAGACACCAGGAGAATGTCCTGCTCCTCAACTATAACCTAGGTCTTTAATACCTACTTGAGCCACCAGAACTGACAGATTGGAATTGGTATAATATCTGTCTGAAGGACAGCCCCGTGCCCAGTGGAGGGCTTAAACTAAATTGGCAAGGGTGTGGGCTTGGCACTTTTAATAATTAATAAAGATGATTATTACAATTTTTTAAATTATCAATTTATTGCTTTGACATTGATTTTTTTTTGGCTCAGCAAGGTGTGCATATTTTCTTCACACCTTAACTTTTTATTGAAGTTCATATTTAATGTTATACCAAACCAGATCTCAGAGAGCTGCTGCTGCTTCTTGCTGAAGGGGAGTGAGGGACTCAAGAAACCTGATTGTTTTTGGAAGGCGGGCAAAAAGGGGTTACTTTTGCTCCAGTAGAAATGGGAAGTGTTGGGAATGCTCAGCATGTCTGGCAGCATCTGTGCAGAGACAAACAGAGGTCCGTGACCCTTCGCCAAAATTAGAGCGTATTGTGGATCTGAAGTATCAACTCTGTTTCTCTCTCCACAGATGCTGCCTGGCCGGCTGAGTATTTCCAGCATTTTCTGTTTATCTTTCAGATTTCCAGCATCTGCAGTACCATGCCCTTATATGCTTCAGGCTATGCATATATAATAAAAGTGTGGTTACATTCAATTTAAAATAATATATTTATCACTCAATGCAAAATGTAATTTTTCTGTCAGCATTGGTTGGTGCTAATTTACTGGAAGGTTTTGCCACTTTTAAATTTGGAAGCAAAACTCGGAGATATGTGCCAATAGAATATGTATCCAGGAGCCCCAGATGCTGCAGCTGCAACACATCACCTGTCCTGCCATAATTATGTGCTTTATTTAATTAATTCTTTTATTCAATTATTTATATTCTTTAAAGATTTATTAATCTTATCACAAATTCCTGTACTATTTTAAACGTCGAAAATAGAATAGACCTTGACCACTTACAGGATACTCACCAAACAGCTGGCTTTTTCCCCTGTAGCAGAACAAGAACCAGTTCTTACAGGATGAAGGAATTAGAAAAGGAAAGGAGCACTGCCCTCCCCCATCTCACCGAACTGCCTCAGCTCACGAAGCTCCCGCACTCCGTTGAGGTCACACACTCGGTGCTGGTCGCGAAAACGCCTGAATTTATCTGTTCTAAACTAAAGGAACAAGCTGAGTCTCCGGGCCCTCTTTTCACTCATTCTCCTTGGTAGTGGTTACTGTCTCCGGATCCTCTTGCTCTTCTAGGTGGTGGTTGCTGCCTCTTTTCACCAGCTAGAAGGACTTAGAATTGCTGAGGAGACGGTATTAGATGTCTATATGTAAAGTTGATAAAGCAACGGGACTGAATGAGATGCATTCAAGGATACTGAGGGATGCGAGTGGAAATTGCGGAGGCACTGGCCATATTTTTCAGTCTTCCTTAGACTCAGGGTAGTGCCAGGGGACTGGAGAATTACAAATGTTACGCCCTTCTTTAAAAAAGAGTGTAAAGATAAGCCCAGAAAATACAGGCCGATCAGTTTAACTTCAGTGTTGAAGAAGCTTCTAGAAACAATAATTTGGAACAAAATTCATAGCCCATTGGGCAAATGTGGGCTAATTAAGGAAAGCTAGCATGGACTTGTTAGAGGTGTGCCTGTGCATAAGTCATTGAAGGTGGCAGGACAGATTGAGAGAGCTGTTAATAAAGCATTCAGTATCCTTGGCTTTATTAACAGGGGCATAGAGTACAAGAGCAAGGGGGTTATGTTAAACTTATATAAAACACTGGTTCGGCCTCAATTGGAGTATTGTATGCAATTCTGGGCACTACACTTTAGGAAAGATGTGAGGCATTCGATAGCGTGCAGAAAAGATGAATGAGAATGGTTCCAGGAATGAGGAACTTCAGTTAGATAGATTGGAGAAGTTGCACTGTTTTCCTTGGAGAAGAGAGATTGAGAGGAGATTTGAAATAGGTTTTCAAAATTATGAGGGATCTGGACAGAGTAGGTATGGAAAAACTATTCCCACAGGTGGAAGGATTGAGAATGAGAGGGCACAGATTTAAGGTGATTGGCAAAAGAAGCAATGGAGACGTGAGGAGAAACTTTTTCTCACAGCGAGTGGTTAAGCTCTGGAGTGCACTGCCCGAGTGCGATGGAAGCAGGTTCAATCGAGGCATTCAAGGAGGAATTGGATTATTATCTGAAAATGAAGAGTGTGCAGCGTTAGAGCGAATGGCACTAGGCGAATTGCTCACTTGGAGAGCCAGTGCAGACATGACAAGCCGAATGGTCTCCTTTTGTGCTGTAACAGTTCTCTGATTCTGTAACATACTCTTAGTGTTTCACTGCTCAAGTCTTGAGCCCACAACTACCTACGTTAGAAGCAAGAGCATTACCAGCTGAGACAAGTTGGCGTGTACCTGCCTGCCCAATCAGTGGACGTGCCCTAGAGAAAGAAAACCATTGCCGCTCGAAACCTATCAGGTACTAACATTGGGAAAGTGAAGCTCAATGGTAGCGCACTCACCCCTGACATAAATGGTTGTGGGTTTCAGATGTCGCGCCAGTACTTGATCACATGGCATAGGCTGAAACTCCAGTGCCGTATTAAAGGAGCACTACATTGTCAGAGTGCAATCTTTTGGATGAAACATTGAACCGAGGCTCCTTCTACCTGTGCCGATGGATGCAAAAGGTTCAACTGTACTATAACTGCTCCAGTCTGAATGTTTGACACCATGTCATTTCTGGATTTTGGTATTTCCTGGATTATAGAATGATGTAGAATGCCTTACCACAATTATGTGAACCAGAAAACACCATAGATGTAAATGTTTATCTGAAACATAAAACAATGATAAATTATTAAAGAAGTAATATAAAATAGCTTCACTTGTCCAAATACTGTCACTTGCGAGCTTTCATGCTGCTTCTTGATGTTGTAAACTGTTGAGGCCCACACCATACACCCCTGTCAAATCTTTTGCTGGAGCATCCTTATCTAGTTTCTTTATGATTTCTACCTTTTCCTATATTGTAAGCCTAACTTGTCGTGGTAAGGGTTTAGAAAGACCAAACTAAACCTGGGAATGCTTGGGTCCTGCTCATAAACACTGCTACAAAAGGAGAGAGAGAGAGAGAGAGTGACTCTCTTTTTCACTCTCTCTTTTTCAGAGTGCAAAAGACAGTGAGAGACAGATCCAGAGAGAAAAATCAGAGTGATGGAGAAACAGACTGTAGAGAGACCAACAGAGACTGAGAGATGGAGAAATAGACTGATAGAGACAGAGATAGCGTAGAGAGAGAAAGTTAGTGGTTTTGTAACCTCATGCAGTGTTTTCCCGAGCTACATAGTCACTGCGTCAAGTGAGCTGATTGCAGCACCCAAACAGTTGAGTGGCGGGTCAGTGGGCCTGGTCAAAAAATTTCCAGACAACAGATGTTTCTGGATTTGGTTTTCTGGACAGGAGAGGTTTTAGCGCATTTAAAGAAGAGCAGAGGTGTATCACTAGTGTCCCTCAACTAAAACACCTCCCACATAGACTTTAAGTGGTTATCCAATTTAATCCCTGGCCTTTATTCTGCTATTCACACCTGCTCTGGGCCAACACTTTTTTCTTTAACACAGTCATTACCACTCCCTTTGCCTTTTGTTCCATGACATCTTTGTCATTCAATCTCCCCTGCCTTCAGCCGACCCCTGACCCCTTTTGCTCCCCACTTTTTCAACAGCATAAACCCCATCACATTCCTACCTCTCCAGCTCTGAAGAAGAGTCATATTGGACTCGAAACGTTAACTCTGTTTCTCTCTCCACAGATGTTGCCAGACCTGCTGTGTTTTTCCAGCACTTTGTTTTTATTTCCGATCTCTTGCATCCACAGTATTTTGCTGTTATCTAATTTATTTTTTGTGGACACTTGTGTGTGAATTGGCTAGCTTGTTTTCCTCCATAATTATAGTAGCTATGCTTGTACTTATTGGTTGTGAAGCAGTGTGGGATGTCCGTAGTATGTGAAAAGTGTTTTACAAAAGTAGTCTTTCTTTCAATGTGCTAGCACCTCTACCAGTTTCTGAAATTGGTCCCTGATGGTATAGCAAAATCAATTAGTTTTTAAAAAAAAATACATTTCTTATGTCAACCCTCGTAAACATGCCAAGAATGTTGCAATTACACCCTTTTGCCTGTGGTGGTGCAGAATAGGCAGTTTTCATTTTAGATGAGGATTTAAGAAGTCATAATAGCAACACCTTAAAAGAAAGGGATGTGTGACCTGATAACGCGGACTTAATTATGATTGCATGCTCTGGCCTGTTAACTTCTGCTTTAACTCTGCTTCACCTGAGGACCATAATTGGTCCTGGGAGTTTTTGTGTAATGCCACGGGAAATTGTCTGGAAAGTTCTATGGTTGTAATGTATGCTGCTGAGTTAAAACCACAGAACAATTGCACTTCATTTTTTAAAAAAAAAAACTGCATTAATTGAGGATACTCAGTCGGTTTCCACACTTATCCATGACCCAATTATGATATTTAATTTTTCCTTCCATGACAGGCTGGACAAACCAATGACTTTGTCAGAAAAGATTGTGTACAGTCACCTCGATGACCCTGTTAACCAGGAGATAGGTCGTGGGAAGACCTACCTGCGCCTCCGACCTGACAGGGTGGCCATGCAGGATGCCACGGCTCAGATGGCCATGCTTCAGTTCATCAGCAGTGGCTTGCCCCGAGTTGCTGTGCCATCTACAATACACTGTGATCACTTGATCGAAGCTCAGGTTGGCGGAGAGAAAGATTTGGCGAGAGCCAAGGTAATTTATTTCGTGAAGAGCATTTTCTTGATTCAATGAGATGCTATTTAAATGCAAATATTCTTCTCACCCACCAGCATACAGCCCTAGTGTTGCCCACGGTTAGTCAGAGAATACAGCCTGTCTTATCTGTCATTACTGTCTTCACGTTTCTGTTTCTCTCACTCTTTTTCGCCCAGTATGTGCCAGGGTAAAGGACATCACGGGGGGGAGGGAGTGAGCCTGAAGTTGTGGTGCACATCGGTACCAATGACACAGAGAGTAGATACTGAGGGGTCCTAACTTCAGATTTTCAGGGTTAGTGAGGAAGTTTAAAAAGTAGAACCTTGAAGATAGTAATCTCTAGATTACTCCCAGCGCTATGCACTAGCCAGAGTAGAAGTAGGAAGATATGAGAGGATCAATGTGTGCTGGATGCATGGTGCAGGTTAGAGGGTAACAGATTCTGGGGCATTGGGACCAGTTCTGGGGCAGAAGGCACCTATTCAAAAGGGACAGCTTGCACCTCAACAGTACTGGGACCAAAGTATTTATGGGGAGGTTCACTAGTGTGGTTGGGGAGAGTTTAAACTAAATTGGCAGGGGGATTGGGCACCAGCATGGAGAAGTTTTTTATAAAAAAAAGGAATCGAGTGCATAAAGTGAGAGTGTTGGACAGTACTAGAGAAGGAAATAGTACTGTATTAGATAGGAGTAGACTAAGAAGGACTAGGAGGAATGCAAAGACAGAATTGCCATGCATGCACAAATTGTGGTGAATAAGGTTGGTGAGCAATAGTAGCAGTGTTGGAATATGATGTTGTAGCAATAACAGAAACTTGGCTTAAAATGGTGAAGACTGGGTGCTTATAAAAGTATATAAAGTGTTTAGAAAAGGTAGAAAAGGAAAAAAGGGAGGTTGGGTGGCAGTACTGATAGGGCAGAAATTGCAGTGTTGGAAAGAGGGGCTGCCTCTGAGGGAGTAAGGACAGAATCTACTGGGTTAGAGTTGAGAAGCAAACAGAAGATAAGATCACTCTACTTGGAGTATTCTGTAGGCCTCCAAATAATGATAGAGGAACAATTCTGCAGGGAAACCAGACATGTGCAAGAACTATAGAGCGGTGATACTGGGGAACTTTAAGATTATTCCAGTCAATATTTGGGTAACTAAAGTGTAAGAAAGGGGAGGAATTTCTGAAATGTCCTCAGGAGAACTTCCTTGAATGGTATGTTCTCAGCTCAACTAGAAAGGAGGCTTTGCTGGATCTGGTGCTGGGAAATGAGGTGGGCCAAGCAGACCAAGTGTCTGGGGGCGGGGGGGATGTTTTTGGTAAGATTATAAGGTTTAGTTTAGTAATGGAGAAGATCAAGGACCAATCTAATATAGAACTTCTGAATTGGAAGAGGGCTAAATTCGATGCAGTGAAAAGGAATCATCTATCCAGGGTAAAATGGAACCAGAGACTAACATGAAAAGCTGTAATGGAACAATGGGTGATCATAAAGATGCTTCAGGTACAATCTTCTATAAACGGCAAAAGGTAAGGGATCTAAAGATAGGGTTTCTTGGATGACGAGGGCGATAGAGATTATGATTAAACTAAAAGGAAGTGTATGGTGCATGTCAGGTGAATTCTTCCAAGTGAGAACCAGGTCAAAAAGGAGAGGTTGAGAGGGGAGGTGAAGTGGAAAATAAGCCTGGCAAAGAGAGTATGGGAATTGAATGGCAGTCAACAGAAAAAGGAGCCTAAAAATCTTCTACCAGTGTGTAAATAGTAAGAGGTGGATGTGTTGCCTTATTAGGCTCAAAGGTGGTGATATATGCTTAGAGACGCAGGACAAGGCTAGAATACTTGGAGTACTTTGAATCGATGTTTACTGAGGAAGAGGAATCTGACAAAATAATGGTAGAAGCGGAGGTAGTGGAGGCAATGGATAGTAGAAAGGCTGGCTATGCTTAGGGTAGATAAGCCACAAGGTTCAATGGCTTGCACCCTTGGTTATTAAAGGAAGTGGGGGGGTGGAGACAGTGGAAGAGCTGACCTTAATCTTTCAACTTTCTCCTAGATATGGGAACGATGCTATGGGATTAGAGCATGACAAATATACCCATATTCAAGAAAGGATGCAAGGGCAGTCCCAGTAACTACAGGCCAGTTGGTTTAACATTGGTGGTGGGTAAAGTTTTGGAACCCACAATTGTGGGGGGTGGGGGTGGGGGTGGGGTGGGGGGTGGAATCAATAGGTGCTTGGCGAGGTTAGAGTTAGTTAAGGAGAGCCAGCAAGGGTTTAAAAGGCCGTTTGTACTAGGCTAATCTAATTTTGATGAAATAACAGAGAAGATTGATGAAGAGAATGCAGTGGATGTTGCCTATATAGATTTTAAGAAAACATTTGACAAAATACCCTGTAAAGGAAACAAAAACAGAATTACCTGGAAAAACTCAGCAGGTCTGGCAGCATCGGTGGAGAAGAAAAGAGTCGACATTTCGAGTCCACATGACCCTTCAACAGAACTGAGTGTAGTTAGAAGAGGGGTGAAATACCCTGTAAAGGGCTGGTTAACAAAATTGAGGCTTATGGAAGGAGGGCCAGTGTCTGATTGGATAAAAATGAGCTTAAGGACAACATTGTGGTAGATGGTTCTTTTGTTTTTTTGGACTGGGGAATGGTAGACAGTGGCATTCCCCAAGGGCCGGTGCTGGGACCATGCTTTTTATTGCTCCATAAAAATGACTTGGATCCTGGAATATGGAGTAAAATTTCAAAAGTTGCCAATGATGCCAAACTTGGAAAAGTGACAAACAGTGATATGTGTTGCCTGCTATAGGACATGGGGTTCTAGAATTCAATTCTAGCAGAATTGTCAGACAAGACAAGTCAAAGCTGGAATTCAGTACACAGAAGGCAGAGGGGATAGGGAGAGGCAGTATAGACTCAATGGCACAAATGTAGAGTATGCAAGGACAGGAACCTGGGGGTGCATGTGCATTCAATCTTTGAGTTGGCAGGACATATTGAGAGTGATTAATAATGCATATGGGATCTTGGGCTTCATAAATAGAAGCATTGAGTACAAAAGCAGGGAAATTATGCCGAACCTTTATAAAGCTCTGGTTAGACCCCAGTTAGAGTATTGCATCCAGTTCTGGTCACCACACTTTAGGAAGGGTGTGAAGGTCCTTGAGAGAATGCAGAGGTGATTTACCAGACTGGTTCCAGGGATTTGGGGAGTGAGGTGGTGTTAGTTACAAGGTTAGGTTGGAAAGGGTGGGGTTGTCCCAGGAGCAAAGGAGATTTGAGGGGAGATTTGATAGGGGTGTACAAGATTATGACAGGCTTGGATAAGGTAGACAAGGTGAAACTCTTCCCATTAGCTGGTGGTTCAAAGACGAGGGGGCACAAATTTAAGATTTTGGGCAAGAGATGCAGGGGGAATATGAGTAAGAACTTATTTATGCAGCAAGTGGCAATGAACTCGCTGCCCATGAGGGTGGTGGAAGTGAAAACAATCGATTTTAAAAGGAAATTGGATGGGCACTTGAAGGAAATAAACTTTCAGGGCTATGGGGATAGAGTGGGATTGACTGGCATGTTCTGTGGGAAGCTGACATGGAATCAATGGGTTGACTGGCCTCGTGTACCCTTAGTGACTCTGACTCTTCAGTAACTTCAGCTAAATGTGGCCCATACCAAGTGTGGTCAGGTCCACCATATAAGTAATGTTTGATTCCCCTGGACTCATTGTTTGGCCTTCAGCTAGAATCTATGAACAAAAGGATGGATAAAATAGATGTTTCATGTATTAAAATGTATAAATTAGTTATATTTGCAGAATACTTTTTGGATTGATTTCTATTTTGTAAAAGTATGAAACATTTAACACAGCATATTACAGCTACAGATTATGAACAAACTAAAATGGGTTGAATGGTTTACCTCAATCGTTAATATCTTCAATTACTTTGCTTTTTGGTAAGGGGCTCCCATTGAGCAATTGATTAATTTGATCTCTGCAACTTTTTTTCACACCAATCATTTAACTGTCGTATTTACTTTGTAGGAAATGAACGAAGAAGTTTTTAATTTCTTGGCGACGGCAGCAGCGAAATATGGAGTTGGCTTCTGGAAACCCGGCTCTGGCATCATCCACCAGGTGAAGTGATCTGCACTCGCTCTTTAAAGTTTGCTCCACACCCCCTGTCAGTCACAAACCAAATATACACGTAGGTAAATTTTTAAATATGAGAAGTCCCCTAGATGTAAACACACGGGCAGAAAACAGGTTCACAGTCTACTAATCGTTTTCATTTGCGGAATATCTTGCTTAATGTTTTTGGCATTGTCTTCTGCCCCCATCAAGTACAGTGACCAGCTCCCCTAGGGGCTCTGAATATCATTTTGTAATCACTTGCTTAACAGTGAGTGAAAGCAATGAGTGACTTGCCTATTTCGTTTATATTTCTTGTAATGTTCTTGTTTGACTTCTGCATGGGTCCCCCCCCCCACCCCCCTCTACTTTCCAGGCAGCCCAGCTGAAATAGGAATGGGTGGAAGGCATTCAACCCTGTGAGCCTGTTCCGCCAGCATTCAGTTTGGACATGGTAGATCTTAACTCTCACCATCCAGGACAAAGCAGCCCACTTGACTGGCACCCCATCCATCATCTCAAACATTTAATTCCTCCACCACTGACACACAGTGGCAGCAGTGTGTACAGTCTACAAGATGCACTGCAGCAACTCACCAAGGCTCCTTCAACAGCACCTTCCAAACCCACGACCTCCAGCACCTAGAAGGACAAGGGCAGTAGATGCATTGAAACACCACCACCTGCAAATTCACCCCCACGTCACACACTATCCTGACTTGGAAATATATCACTGTTCCTTCACTGTCACTGGGTCAAAATCCTGGAACTCCCTCCCTAACAGCGCTGTGGATGTACCTACACCACATGGACTGCAACGGTTCAAGAAGGCAGCTCACCACCACCTTCTCAAGGTCAATTAGCAATGGCCAATAAATGCTGGTCTAGTCAGCGATGCCCACACCCCATGAACGAATTAAAAAAAAAAAAAATTACTTACCTTGGTTACATATCCACTAACCCCCATGAGTAACAGAAATCTCTTAGTTTTGACATTTTCAACTGACCTCAGCCTCGACAGTTCTGTTGAGGGGGAAAGTTCCAGATCTCCTCCACCCTTTTTGTGAAGTAGCTTTTCCTAACATCACCCCTGAACAGCCTTTTAAGGTCAAACTCCCTTGTTTTGGACTTACTCATAGCCAACCGTATTATGAATCACAAAATCACAGAATTTCAATGACACAGAAGGAGGCCATTCGGCCCATTGTGTCTGCACCAGCTCTCCAAAAGAGCATTATGACTTAGTGCCATTTTCCTGTCTTTTCCCCATACTCTTGCACATTGTTTCTATTCAAATAATCGTCTGATGCCCTCTTGAATGCCTTGATTGAACCTGCCTCCACCACACTTCCAGGCAGTGCATTCCAGACCTGAACCACTCGCTGGGTGAAAAAGTTTTTTCTCATGTCACATTGGCGTAAATGGGGGATAGAGTACAAGAGTACAGCAGTTTTAAAAAAAAAAAATTATGGGAAATATTGGCTAAGTCAGGGTTAGTCGGTGCAATTTTGGACACCCTGTTATAGGCAAGATATTAAAACGAGAGAGACAGTAGGAGATTTACAGGGATGTTACCAACCATGGAAAACTTTAGTTATGAGGAGGGACTATTTCTACTTGAACAGTATGGTTAAGGAAAGATTTTAATAGAGGCCATTAAATTTTGAAGGGTTTTGAGAGAATAAAATGAATAGGGAAAGATCCTTACCTCTAGTTGTGGAGTTGGTGATGAAATTATCAATTTAAAGGCCTGAGAGGGAGGAGTGAGTTCAGAAGTATTTTCTGCATTGCAGTAGTGAATGGTTGGTACAGAATCACTTTCATCTTTTTAGAAAAGTAGGGATAAGTATTTGAAACTGAGGAAAACGTAGCCTATGGGAGGGCGCAGGTCCACGGGGTTAGTTTTGCTATGCCCTAGGAAAGAGCTGGCAGATACGATGGGCCAAATGTCCATCTCCTGTGCTGTTCATTTCTGCGGTTTCATGGATTAGGCTGAACAGTGATGCTGTTAAAGAGCCTGCAGCACTCGCTGTATAAGTTTGTGGAGCAAGTGGGTGATCAGCTCTTGTGAAACTCCAGAAATGGTGTGGAGCAGTAAGTAAATGGTACACTGAGAATGCAGCCTCCATTGTGTACTGATAACCGTGTGATTTTATTTGCAGATTGTTTTAGAGAACTATGCTTACCCAGGCATCCTGCTGATTGGCACAGACTCCCATACTCCTAATGGTGGTGGCCTGGGTGGTGTGTGTATTGGAGTTGGAGGAGCGGATGCAGTCGACGTGATGGCAGGAATCCCTTGGGAGCTGAAGTGTCCAAAGGTAAAGTATCTACATTGATTTGTTAAAACCTACTTATTGTGACCAAGAAGCTCGGTTGCCCAGAACTGCCAGTCTCTGAAAACTGGTGGGCAACACACATTACAATAATGACTTGTATTTATATAGCGCCTTTAACCTGGTAAAACATCTCAGCTCTTCACAGGAGCATTTACATTGAAATACCAGCACACAGTTATATCACTGTTGCAGCTCCCATGACGCTGAAGTCCATCTGAATTAGAATTCAATGGTAAGAGAAAATCAAGTTGTATCTATCCCTGGGCTTCATGGCCACCTCCTGTGCCTTAGATCTTCTGTGTTTCTATGCATCTAATCACCCATCACTAGGGCCCTTCGTATCCCTACTTCTGCCTAATGAGAGAGAGAGAGATTGGCAGAAACCAGGAATGGGATAAAAGGTTTTTTTAATCGCAAAATTATGCTTCATAAAATGGGCAAGGCTGTTGATTTTATTCATTGCTAAATGACAATCTAGTGAGTAAATGGATTGCCTGGCATGTTCCTCAGCCATGCAGCAGATTCCAGAGTCCATCTCTGGTTTATATTGGGTCAGTTGAACTTAACCAGGATAGTAGCACAGGTGTTGCAATTGAGCACACTGCATGGAGCTAGGAAGGATTGGTTCCTGCGACTGATCATCAACTACTGGAAAGTTCATGTGTGTGGATGTTGGGCGAGAACAAATCTGTGATACCCTGATGGTCAAATAGGTTACCCACTCGCTGACTAGGCCAACTCACCAAAGCTGGTCATTTAATTGGTACTCTTGAATGTTGCCAGTACTTTGGCAGTTAATGGCAAAGCCCTAGTTAGACTACACCTAGAGTACTATTTTTGCTTCTGGGCACCAATCCTTAGGACGGAGTGCAGTGTAAATTTACCAAAATAATACCTGGATTAAACTACAGAAGAATTACACAGCGGAGGATTGCAGTCTCTGGAATTTCGAAGATTAAAGGGTAATTTGATCACAGTTCTCAAGCTATTAGGGTGAACTGATACGGTAGCGAGAAACTGCTTCCACTGGTTGGGGAGTCTAGGCCTGGGGGCCATAGTTTAAAAATTAGAGCCAGATATTTCAGGAGTGAAATTAGGAAACACTTCGACACATAGAGTGGTAGACGTTTGGAAATCTTTTCCACGAATGGCAATTGATTCTGGATCAATTATTAATCTTAATCCTGAGATTGATTGGTTGACTAGATTCTAAAATATTCAGGGGGAAAAGGTGAGTATATAAAGTTTGGTCACAGATCAATCATGATCTCATTGAATGCAGAATAGGCTCGAGGAGCTAAATGGTCTCCTCCTGTTCCTATAAGGAGGCTAGAGGTGCAATTGTAGAATATCACAGGCTTGGCGTGGGATTGATATCCTGCACTGGTATATAAATGGAGCTTAACTGCCATCTAACACTATTCTGGTGTTTGTGGCGCCATCTCGCAGAAAGGCAGTGTTTTTTGGAGGAAGGGGGCGGAAGAGCAGAAACACAGCTTTTCGTGTTTAAGGGAGTCTACGTTATTTGCTAATCACATATTTCCCTGTGTGCTACGTGCAAAACCCAAGACTGGTTCAAGCCCCAACCTTAAGGTGGGTTTCCTTCATACTAGCATTGAACAGCGTGCGCATCGCACACTGTAATACACAAAGATTGAATCACTCTGCTCCTACCTTTTGTTTCTGGTTTAACTGGTAATTCTGGTGGAAGCTGCATTCTTCTTGGGCCTTGAGGTTCTTGGAATGTTTTGAAATAAACCAGTTGTTTGTATTTTGCTTAGGTTATCGGAGTAAAGCTGACGGGGCATATGTCGGGCTGGACGTCACCAAAAGATGTCATCCTGAAAGTCGCAGGCATTTTGACAGTTAAAGGGGGAACTGGTGCAATAGTAGAATATCACGGGCCAGGCGTGGAGTCTATATCCTGCACAGGTACACAAGATAGAGCAGTGTTTCTGTAGCATAGTGGTCATGACGTTCACCTAATACGCAAACGGCTCCTGGTTCGAAACCAGGCTGAAGCATTAACAGAACTTAATCATCTAAGTTTGAGGAAAAGTTCCATCATTCCAGTTTGTTGTTAAATGTTAATTTGATCCATTATCTTACAGCCATGTGACATTTGCTCTTAGGTGGTGATGGTGGTATAGTGCTAATGTCATTAGATTAGTAATTGAGCCCCAGGCTAATGCTCTGGAGACATGGGTTCAAATGCCCCCATGGCAGCTGGTGGAATTTTTAAAAAAAGCTAGTTTCACTGATGGTGACCATGACAGCTGCCATTGACTGTTATAAAAACCCATCTGGTTCACTAATGCCCTTTAGAGAAGAAAATCTGCCATCTTTACCTGGCCTACACGTGACTCCAGACCCACAGTAATGTGATTAACTCTTAACTGCCCAGCAAGCCACTCGGTTCAAGGGCAATTAGGGATGGGCAGCAAATGATGGACTTGCCACATCCCATGAAATAATAAGAAAAAACTTGTAATGCAAGATGACTGTAGGCAGTCATAATTGTATGATTTCCAATATTTACAAAAGGTGAGGAGAGAGTGACTGCCCTTGACATCAAGGCAGCATTTGACCAAGTGTGGCATCAAGGAGCCCTAGCAATACTGGAGTCAATGGGAATCAAGGGGAAAACTCTCTCCTGGTTGCAGTCATATCTAGCACAAAGGAAGATGGTTGTGGTTGTTGGAGGTCAATCATCTCACTGCAGGATTTCCTCAGGACAGTGTCCTAGGCTCAACCATCTTCAGCTGCTTCGTCAGTGACCTTCCTTTCATCATAAGGTCGGAAGTGGGGATGTTCGCTGATGATTGCACAATGTTCAGCACTATTCACGACTCCTCGGATACTGAAGCAGTCCATGTCCAAATTCAGCAAGACCTGGACAATATCCAGGCTTGGGCTGACAAGCTGCAAGTAACATTCTCGCCACATAAGTGCCAGGCAATGACCATCTCCAACAAGGGAAAAACTAACCATCGTCCCATGGCATTCAATGGCATTACCGTATCTGAATCCTCCACTATCAACATCCTGAGGGTTACCATTGACCACAAACTGAAGTGGACTAGCCATATGAATACTGTGACTACAAGAGCAGGTCAGAGGCTAGGAATCCTGTGGTGAGTAACTCACCACCTGACTCCCCAAAGCCTGTCCACCATCTACAAGGCACAAGCCAGGAGTGTGATGGAATACTCTCCACTTCTGTGGCTGAGTGCAGCTCACTCAAGCTCGACACCATCCAGGACAAAGCAGCCCGCTTGATTGACACCCCATCCACCACTGACGCACAGTGGCAGCAGTGTGTACCATCTACAAGATGCACTTCTCCAAGTCACACATCATCCTGACTTGGAACTATATTGCTGTTCCTTGACTGTCGTTGAGTCATAAATCCTCAAACTTCCTCCCTAACAGCACTGTGGGTGTACCTACACCACGTGGACTGCAGCGGTTCAAGTAGGCAGCTCACCACCACCTTCTCAAGGGCAATTAGGGATGGGCAATAAAAGCTGGCCTAGCCAGCGATGCCCACATCCCGTGAATAAATTTTTTTTTAAATTGCTTCTTTCTGCTTCCCCTCCTGCAATTTAAAGACTTTTAAAACTAAAGTTTGGTCTCACTTAATGTCTGCCCTAGTTTACCTTGTCTTCTGTCCTGTCATTTTTAACATTACACTATCTTGCCCTGGCTCATCAGCTTACCTTGTGCTGATGCAGGAATACTGTAATTACTCTCGACATCGCTAAGTAAGAGGCAAAAATCACCCAGAGATGCTGTTGCTCTCACAATCCATTGATTCCCTGCTGGAACTAGGAGCATGTACGGTGATGGGTTTGGGTGTATTATAATATTCGTGCAGTCCATTTGGAAGCTAACATCCCCTGTTGCACCTGAATAATGGCCTCTTGGGTGATGTACCGGAGGCTTGCTGGCTGTGGGCACATACTCCAGCTGGGGATCGGTTCCTCAGGAGACAGATGAAGAAAATGACTGAGGAGGGAAAGCTAATTTGATGCCTGCAATTTCATATACATTGGGAATAGGGAGGCAGTTCTTCTGTCAGAAGGTGGGGGAGGCATATTGGATGCCAAATCTCCATAGCTTCTTATGCACCTTTTAAGTGGTCAGTTGAACAGCAGAGGCCTACAGTAAAGGCACCATGCATTCTTCTATACCAATGAGGTTTTAATTGCCTAAAATTTTATAGCAAAGACAGTGGCATGTGGAATTGAGAGATGGGTAGCGAGCAGAAACCATAGGTTTAGGGCATGAGGATGTTTTTTGGGCTGGCAAGGTGTACTGTATAAAAACAAAAAACAACTACGGATGCTGGAAATCCAAAACAAAAACAGAATTACCTGGAAAAACTCAGCAGGTCTGGCAGCATCGGCGGAGAAGAAAAGAGTTGACATTTCGAGTCCTCATGACCCTTCAACAGAACAGTTCTATTGAAGGATCATGAGGACTCGAAACGTCAACTCTTTTATTCTCCGCCGACGCTGCCAGGCCTGCTGAGTTTTTCCAGGTAAAGGTGTACTGTATGGTGTTCCACATGATTCTTGTTGGGATGATCCTCATTTAAGATATGTGTACTTGGGAATTGAGGGTATAATAACCAACATTTCCTAATCACACTAAATTGGAAGTATGGCAAATTATGTCAAGGGCTTTTAAAGACTATAGAAGAATATAGATAGGCAAGCAAGATGGGCAGATAGGTGGCAAATGCTGTTCATTGTGCAGATTTGTGAAGTGCTGTATTTTGGAAATGTTAACGTATATGAAATAAATGGAGCAGGAGCCTTACAGATTTAATTGGATGTTACCAGGGATGAGGGGTTATAGTGACTTGATTGCTCCTTTTGCTAGAAATTAAGAACCTGACGGGTGACCTGATGAGCCTTTAAGATTATGAAGGGCTCTGGTGAAATGAATAGGGACAGCTCGTTTCCATTGATTGTTGTGGTGCTGGGGAGAGAGAAATTTCAGATGATCACGAGAATAAGTTTCTGTACATGGCCGAAGGTTAGAATATGGAATCCTGCAAGTCATTGTTGAAGCAAAACCCATTTTAAAGAAAGAACCATTGTTACCTAGGCAGATACGACATCCTTTTCACAATAGGGTAAATAACCAGGTCATTTGATTCCAGTTGTGGTGGTTAATGAAAAAATTTTGACGAACACTTGGAGAGGCTCTCTCCTGGAATAGTGAAATGGATGTTGAACCAGTGGAACAGGGCCTCAGATTAACGCATTATTCGGTAGATAGCAGCTATGCCATTGCAGCACTCCCTCAGTAGGGCTTGGAATGTTGAGTAAGATTATGGGACTCGAACCGTTAACTAATGAACAAGTGGCATGTAAATCTATCAATAAAATGGGAATTCTGGGCCCCCTCAAACTAACTCTAATATTAATAAACCCCATCTCTCAATAAATGCTGTTTGTTTAATTTATAAGAGGATGTTGGTAGCACTGTGGTGCTAACTGAGCAAGAGCAGTAAAATCCAGTTTGAACCTCTTTCCCTTTCCAGGCATGGGCACTATCTGTAACATGGGTGCTGAGATTGGTGCAACCACTTCTGTTTTCCCCTACAATTCCAGGATGAAGGCATACATGGACAAGACTGGCAGAGAAGGTGGGTCCAACGAGAATACGTAATGTAATTTCTGTTCAACATCGCTTCCAGAGTGTTTTAAATAATATTTCAAGTGTGTTTCAAAATTATCAAGTGATAGGACATGGAGAAAGTTGGTCTCTTCAGTTTGAAAAGAAGGTAACTTAGATATTGTGTTACATATCATATCACATCACATTGGTTTGAATATAGTCTAAGATATATATTTGTGCAGATGAGTTAAATCCAAAGTGTCTTTAAACTAAGAACAAGTCTCAAACAGCTGAAAAATGAGTATGTCAGAAGGAGCTTCTTCATGTAGTAGTGATGGAATGGCCTTCTTAGAACAAAGACTGAGAGGTGACTTGATTGAGGTGTACAAAATTGAGGGGAATAGATAGTGGACAGGATAAAATTGTTTCCCTTGATGGAGAATTCTAGAACCAGGGGACATGGATTCAAGATAAGTGGCATAAGGTGTAGGGGGGGACATGAGGAAGAACTTTTTTATGCAGAGTGTAGTGGGTGTCTGGAATTCGTTGCCCAAGTTGGTGGTAGAGGCAGAAACTTTAAACTCTTTTAAAAAGTACCTGGATCTGCACCTAAAGTGCTGTAAACTGCAGAGCTATGGGCCGGGTGCAGGAAGGCGGGATTAGAAAGGGCACCTGGGTGTCCGCTGGCTGGCATGGACAAGATGGGCCGAATGGCCCCCAACTGTGCTGTAACTTTTCTATGGTTCTATTAGTGCAGGTAAAAACCTTCAGCCGTTTGAGATTTGTGATGGGGAGAAAGCTTTTTCCTTCAACATGTGTACTAAATTGACAGTGGCCACCTTCCATGTTTTTCACCCAGTGCTCACATTATTGGTGCAATACACAGATTCTCTCTTATAACTAAAGATCATTAAGTCTTCACATTGTAGCTCCTTTGATTCTGTTGCTAATTCCATCACCCAGCATGGAGCTGAGCAAGGCAAAGTAATAAAGCTCAGACTTTGGTCTGTGCCAGTTTGAGCTTGCTGACCTGCACTAGAGCACCAGTTGGGGTGTTGTAATTGGCCTTGGTGTGGATGAGTTGGACTGGTATTACTTCAACTGTGCATGTTAAATCGATTCTCTCCTACTGTTGAATTCAGCAACTCCTCCAAGCCTCTTGCTGATTCTTCATCCTCTCCTGCCAAAGTGAGGGGAGTCAGCAATCTCCAATTAGGACATGGTAAAACAAGTATTCCTTAAATGTCATTGTGTGTGTCCATGTGTGGAGCACACCCTCACAACCCATACACACCTCTTCCCCCAATATATCACCCATACTCATGCATGCATTTCTGCACGTGTACCTGTGTCTGCATACACGCACATCCACCCATCCATACAAATGCACGCAGCCCCGCCCTAGCACATCCCTCCACAACTGTAGCGCCCAAGAGACTTCACCAAATTTGGGAAACAGGAAAATAACTTCTTTTAATCCTACTTCTATCAGGCAGGAAGCAGCAATAAACTACTGCTTCAGTTTTGTACTTAGCTTTCAGATACTTCATAGATTGCCTGAATCTATTAATAATGCAGGCTGCTAATTCCAAACTTCACCTTTATCTTTAGTATAAACAAAATGAGTGTTTTAAGTGGTGGGGGGAGCGGTGATAAGCTAGAAACTGGCCGTGAATGTCAATGTCCTTAACAAGCAGTGGGGCATTTTTGAGTATACGATTATTCAAGATACTTAATTATAAATTCAGTGGTGGGATTCTCAGCTTGGAATATCCCGTGACGCCCTTGGTGTATCCACCCCTCCCACTTGTGCAATTTGATCTCCTCCGTTCTGCTGAAGTCGCCATCTTTCTGACTATGGAACAGACATTGGTCTGTAAACCTCCAATGATGGATGGCATTTATCCCAGAGGGCTAAAGGGAGACTAAGGGAGATTAGTGAGACATCCGCAGCCATTATGAGGGAGTCACTGGTGAGGAACCAGTTTATTGGCAACATGATAACATACTGTCCATAGTCAAAGAGCACAGCAGCCCAAATTATAGACAACTAAGACCCATTAATGTTATTCTAATCCCATGTAATACAATGGATTGGGTTATCTGGTGTAATGCTATGTTATAAAAACAGCTTGGATTTTATTGAGGAAGTGACCTCCCAAGTGGATTGAGAGAAATCCTATGACAGGGTGTACCTAGATTTCCAATGGCATTTGACAAAGGTCTGACATGAAAAGCTATTAGTTAAATTCAAGGATGTGGAACTCCAGGATGATGCAATGTATGGCTAAGAAAGTGGCTGAAGGGTGTAGGAAGCAACAGTTACATCTGGATTGGGGTGGTGCTGAGTGGAGTGAGTGAATCCCTGTTGAAACCTCTAATTGCATCAGAAATCAAATGCAAAAACATTACATTTGCAGATTATACCAAACTAGGAGGTTCAATGCAATTGGTGAAGGCAGCACAGAAATTACAGAATTACTTGGATAAAATAGATATGTGAGCAGAACAAAGTCTGGTCAATTTTTAATACAGACGAGTATTAACTACTGCATATGGGATGGGAAAAGTAGGCAATGCACATGCTCCTGAACGGAATAAAAGCAAAAAACTGCTGGAAATCTGAAATGAAAACTGCTCCATGGATCATGTTGAAATAGTTAGTGAAAGGAGTCTTGGTATGGTAGACATTTAACAGGTCCAACCAATACTGAACTGCGACCAACAGAGTCAGTAAAATGTTAGTCAGAGTTCGTCATGATCAAAATGATACTCTGGTCAAATTGCAGCTTGAGTACTTTGACCAGTTGTGGTCATTGGATCATAAAGTTTTAAAGGCAGTGTAGAGAAGAGGCACAGGCTGATCCCTAGTGTCTCAGATCTGGGTTATAAAGAAAAGAGGCATCTGAGAGGTAATGTAGAGGTATCGAAGATTGTAAGTAGCTTGGATAAATTCAGAAAGCCGTTTTAAAGTAAATTGTGAGAATAGGACAAAGGGACATGGGTTCATGCTTTATTCATTCATGGGATGTGTGCGTCACTGACAAGGCCAACATTTATTGCCCATCTGTAATTGCCATTGAGGAGATGGTGGTGAGCTGCCTTTTTGAATTGCTGCAGTCCATGTGGGAAATTACTACAGATATTAGAAAGATTCTGTTCACGCAGTGATTAACATGTGGAATAGACTCATGGAGTGAACCAGTTGGATACTGTTCTAGGAGAGATGGAGAGTTACAATTGAGCAGTTCTTGAAAAGATTTTTCTTTCACAATTTTCAGAGATTGCTGCCCTTGCTGATGAGTTCCAAGATCTGCTGGTTCCTGATGAGGGCTGTGAATACGATCAGCTGATCGAAATTAACCTCAGTCAGGTAAGGAAGCTCCATCAGCTTCTGGTAATAATGTCCAGCCAAAACCTTATAGCACCCCCCCATTGTTTTGAAATTGGTTTCAGCCCTTCCTCAGTTTATCTTGAAAGAGAAAGACTTTGATTTATGTAACAACCTCAAGGCATCCCAAAATGCTTCTCAGCTGACTAGGTACTTTTGAAGTAAATCACTTTGTAATATAGGGGATGTGGCAGCCAATTTGCAGGCAGCAAGCTCCCAGCAGTGAGATAAATGACCAGATAATTTTTTAGTGATGTTGATTAATGGATGAATGTACACTGGAAGAACTCTCCTATTCTTTTGCAGATGATGTAATGGGGTTTTTTAGGTCCACCAAAGAGGCCTAGATGCCATTTAAAAAGATATCACCTCTGACAGTGCAGCACTCTGAGTACTGTAGTTTCAGGCTAGATTATGTGCTAAAGTCTCTGGATTGGGACTTGAACCCACAACCTTTTGACTCGAAGGCAAGAATATTACCCACTGAGCTAAGCACACCGACTGTCTCTTTACTATATGGCACGATGGCTACTCTGCCTACTGTTTCATGTCATTGAGAGGCCAACAACTGACAACTGCAAAGGTACAAGGAACTAGTCTATCAATTTAACGATACTCGGCCTGTTAAACTATGACTTCTCTGCTTGTACGTCCTGAGAATGAGTACATCCTGAGAATGACCTATTTATTCCTACTCTCTGCCTTCTGTCCATTAACCAATCCTCAACCCATGCTAATATATTACCCCTAATCCCATGAGTCATAATTAAATGTAATAACCTCGTGTGGCACCTAAGAAAGGACATATTGCCCTAGAAGGAGTGCAGCGAAGGTACACTAGATTGGTCCCTGGGATGGGGCGGGTGGCCCTATGAGGAGAGATTGAGTAGACAAGGCTTACATTCCTGGAGTTTAAAAGAATGAGAGGTGATCTAATTGAAACACATAAAATCCTTAAGAAGCTTGGCAACTTAGATGCTGTAAGAATGTTTCCCTGAGCAGGACAGCCACAGCCTTGGAATAAAGGGTCGGCCATTTAGGAGATTAGGAGGCATTTCTTCATTCAAAAGCCTTGTGAATCTTTGGAATTCTCTACCCCAGAGAGCTTGGATACTCAGTTGTTCAGTATTTTCAAGACTCAGATCGATAGATTTTTGGGTGTAAGGGAATTTGGGAATATACAGATAGTGTGGGGAAGTGGAGTTGAGGTAGAAGATCATGATGGAACAGACTTGAAGGGGCAAATGACCTACTCCTGCTCCTATTTATTATGTTTTAAGCTCCATATTCGCTCTCCATCCAGCAGTACTGGGGTAAAATTAAAATTGCTGCTTTCAGACGCCTGCAGAAAACACTTGGATGTCAGGTGAAATATGATCTATTGAGGTTCTCTGCCTGGGCTAATGCGAAGAATTACAATTTCTTCATTATATTACAGCCATGGCAGCACTTTAAAACTACTTAATTGTCTATATAATATTTTGGGAGAACCTGAGATTGTGAAAGGGGCTGTATAATTGCAAGTCTGCTGTCTTTTGATCTAGGTGAGGACAGTTGACAGCCCTGGAGCTAAACGTTGGTATTAGGTGCTGCCTTCATAAATGGAGACGGCTGTGGATTTGTTTTAATATTTTTTTTGTAATTCTGAGCATTGTGCAGTTTGTTTGTGTAGGCTGAATGGACACAATTACATTGATCTGTTCTATTCATGGTCTTATTGATCCACTTAAAATTGTACTGGCCCCAGTTCAATGAACTAATGTTAATTTCAAGCTGTACAATTTTGATTTATTCAAAAAAAAGATCTACTTGGATTTATTTTTCATGACTAGGGACCGTTTTCGTTTTTGAGAGCACAAACTGGTCGTTTGTTGCTCCCTACTTGCATTCTGAGCTGGAGGGGGTGGATTGCTGTTCCCAGCTCCACAGAACAATGTCTGTATTCTCAATCAGTGCAGTGCACACCAATCCCACAGGAGTTCCTAGCGCACAACATTGTGCGTAGATCCAGCCAACTGCAAACAGCCTCATTAATAGCTTCTCAGAATTCTGCATTTTCTCCTTCTCTTTGAAGCCCAGCAGTTTGTTGCCAAGTGTGAGAGTTGCCTCATTGCTTTCTGGTCTCTTAATTCCGTGGCTTTGAGCTCCAGGTTTCTAATGTTGGACCTGGCCAGCTGTGTATGACAGTGGATTATTACAGTGAAGGAAACATTGAAAATCCAAAACAAAAACTGGAAATGCGCTGGTTCACCTCTATCTGAAAAGAGGGGTTAATCTTTTGGGTAGAGACCCGTTGTCACAGCTTTTCCCTTTTCCTGATGTCGACAGAGCTGTGTGCTTCCAGCGTTTTTATCTAACGGGAATCTAAGCTCTCTGCCCACTTATGATCAGCAGCTCTGTCTGAATTGATAAATGTGGAATTGATCTGTGCAGAATAAGAGTCCCAGGCCTGATTCTCAGCCCAGATGGCAGTCAGTAAGGTACAGTTGCCCTCCCTCCTACCCACACCAATCCACGTGCTAAGAGGGATAATGTCCCTGCTTTTAATCGTTATCCAGTGATGTTCATTTGAGGACCAGATTGGTTTTGTCTGTGATGTTCTCCCACGATTGACCGTGGTTGAGCCTTGAATCTTCTGGGTTCTCTGGCTCAGCTGTACGTCACTTTATCAT
This sequence comes from Cetorhinus maximus, assembly GCF_964194155.1. Lineage (NCBI taxonomy): Eukaryota > Metazoa > Chordata > Chondrichthyes > Lamniformes > Cetorhinidae > Cetorhinus > Cetorhinus maximus. The sequence continues at coordinate 2,116,534 of NC_135907.1, read as the reverse complement.
CAGGTGAGATTTTTTTTTCAGGGATATTAATGTAATTTACAGTAAAGCTAGACAGTGAATGATAGCGATTATTAAAGTGTCCTTTCTAATAATAATCATTCTAAGTACATAGGTTCAATGGTAAATACATTCAAATTCTATCCCTTGGTTACATGTATAATATAAACAAACAGTCCTTGTTAGTGTTAAGCTGCATGCAAATTGAATTGATGATACCTTCAAAAATATGCCCTAGATTTTTCCATGGTTCAATATTCCCTCAAGTTTAGCAAAAAAGCAGACTTTTCAAAGATCAAAGATGGATGTGTACCCAAGAAAACACACCCCTGCAAATTCTTGCGCCACATCTATTTAAGACGTTATATATTTTGTTGGGCAAGGCCTCAAAATACTCAGTACAACCTACAACAGGTTTTATCCTAATTCCTCATAATACTCTAAAGTTGTTACTATGGAAAGTGCCTGTCCTGGCTCCCAACAAGCCCTCTCGAGAAGGGAAGCATGTTGGTCGCAACGAATTTTTGAATAGTGCTGAGGGATATTACACATTGACCTGAACCACTGGTACGGGCAGAGAAGTCACAGTTTAACATCTAAAAGGATGGCACCTCTGACAGTGAAGCAAATTCAGTACCCAAGGTTTAGACTGAGGCTTGTACCCATAATCTTGTAATCTCAAAGCAGGAGTCCTTCCAACGGAGCCAAACTGGCAGTGTGCAAAGAATTTCATAATTATAGATTAAGTGAACCCAGAGTAAGATGGTGGCATAGTGGTAAAGCCACTGGTAATCTAGGAGCCAGGCTAATGCTCTGAGGGTACAGGCTCAGATCCCACCATGGCACCTGGAGGAATTTAAATTCAATTAATAAATCTTATACATTTCTTTTAAATCTCTTACCTGGTCTGGCCTACAGTGACTCCAGACCCACAGCAATGTGGTTGACTCTTTTACCTGCCCTCTGAAATGGCCCAGCAAGCCACTCAGTTCAAGGGCAATTAGGGATGGGCAACAAATGCTGGGCCTTGCCAGTGACGTCCACGTCCCAGGAAAGAATAAAGAAATAAAAAGAATATTACTTCAAAGTATGACTGGAAAATAAGACCAGAGCACATGAGAGAAGTAAATCTGGCAAAAGAAAGGCTTGCATTTATATAGCACGTTTCATGACAACCAGATGTCTCAAAGCGCTTTATAGCTAATGAAGTACTTTTGAAGTGTAGTGGCTATTGTAATATGGGAAACGTGGCAAGAGTATTACCCACTGAGCCACGGCTGACAAACACACAAATCCATAATGAACTTTTTTACCCAGACAGTGATATGTTTGGAATAAACTATGAGAGACAGTAATAGAGACTACAAAAAAAAATGAGGTAGTTTAATGTACAATGGGATGCTGTGACGGGATATTTGTGTTTGAGGGACAAGCTTCAATGGGCAAAATAAACTTTTCCCAGTTTAGAAATAAAAACGGTACATATTGGAAATAGCAGGTCAGTCACCACCTGCAAAGAGAAAAGACACACGATTTTGTGTTGTTTTGTTGGGGAGCATACATATCCTGAGTGAGCTGCATATTTTCTCCATTTTCTCTCTTTATTTCAGGCTTCCTGAATTTGCAGCATTTCCCCCATTTCTGACTTCTGACTAGCAAACTAACCTTCATACTGGAATGTGTTTGTTTTTTTTTTGTTTCAGCTTAAACCACACATAAATGGACCTTTTACCCCTGACCTTGCACATTCTGTGTCAGAGGTTGGGGCAGCAGCAGAGAAGCACGGTTGGCCTCTTGATATCCGAGTTGGTAAGCGACTGAAACTTTCAATTTAAGGAGCTCTGTTTTGCTTTGCCTGAAGGAGTGGATTGATAAACAGTGAGCCTAGAGATAGCAGCTAAGGAAACACTCTAGGATATTCCCCTCTCATGAAATATGTCCTGACTCGCAGTCATTAACAAGCATCCCCACTTCTGACCTTATGATGGAGGGAAGGTCATTGAAGCAGCTGAAGATGGTGGGGCCTAGGACACGCTCCTGAGGGCAATTAGGGGTGGGCATAGCCAGCGACGCCCATATCCTGTAAGTGAATAAAAAAAACTTTCCCTCACTTTGCTGTTGATCAAGCGTAAACTCATGGGCCAGTTTGGATTTGCTTTGCTTTTTGTGTACAGAACTGGGCAATTTTCCACGTTGCCGGGTAGTTGCCAGTGTTGTAGTTTTCTACTATAAAATTAGAAATGGAAGAATGAACAAATTTGTTGGATGCACTTTTCACTTTTAGTTATTTTGAGTAAGTTTTTTGAGGATGGTGGGGGGGGTGGAAAAGAGTACATGTTACAAAGCACGTGTGGCTTCTGATTCTTTCGACCACTTCGCGTGTATCCCCCAATGCAGCTAGTTACAGCGTGGAGTCAGGGTCAGGAGCAGCTTGCTGCTTGATTTTTCTCTCCCCACGTCAAAGCCAATGAATCCTCGCTGTGGTGTGGCTCTGCAAATGTCAGGTACCGTAACCATTCTCCGTGAGTGGACTTGGTCGGCGAGTGTTAAAGGAGTATTTAAACCCTGTGAACATCACAGCCAAGATTGACTGTGTTGCCTGAGGTCTACACATGGGCATTCCACTTTGTGGGAGTGGTAGCATCGTGGTTATGTTACTGGATTAGTAATCCAGAGACATGAGTTCAAATCCCACCATGACAACTGGAAAATGTAAATTCAGTTAATTAAATAAATCGCAAACAAAAATCAGTATGATGACTGTGAAACGACTGGATTTTTTTTCTTGGTTCACCAAGTCCTTTAGGGAAAAAAAATCTGCCATCCTTACCTGATCTGACCTGTATGTTTGTTTAATCTGGACCCACAGCACTATGGCTGACTTTTAACTGCCCTCTGAAATGGCCTGGTAAGCCACTCAGTTGACGAAAAGGTGGATTGCCATCACTTTTTCGCAGGGGCGATTGTGGATGGACAATAAATGCTGGCTTTGAATGAATTAAAAAAGGCAGCTGGCAGGAATGGTGGTTGAGGGTAATAGCTGGTCAGTGGATAGTGGTCAAGAATGGGAATCCGAGCTGCCTCTCCCCTCCCTAGAGAAGAGACAAGATGGTCAATTGTAGCACCCTGGTGTGATCAGTTGACTTGGCATAGACCAGCAATCAAACCTAGGAGCTTCCCATTCTTTACTCAATCATTGACGAAACCTTGGAGCACAGGTAGGTTGGCTGCCTGCCTTTTTGGTTAGTTGGAAATCTGAGTGACTCCTGCTGATGGTGAGTGGCAAAAGTAACAGATTATTTAATTCTTCAACAACAACATTCGTTCTGTTTAGTATGGTTCTTTCAAAAAAAATGTTATTTTTGGTGGGGGGGTGGGGAGATAGAAAAGAAAAATAGAGTTTTATATGTCATAACCCTGGATGCCAGATTGGAATAATGTTTCTTGTGTTGGCAGGTCTGATTGGCAGCTGTACCAACAGCAGTTATGAAGATATGGGCCGTTCAGCTGCTGTGGCACAACAGGCACTTGACCATGGCCTGAAGTGTAAGTCACAGTTCACTGTAACGCCAGGCTCTGAGCAGATCCGTGCTACCATTGAGAGAGATGGATATGTAAGTACACAACTGCAGCCTGTTCCCAGCATGCTGCTATAGAATCTACGATATGTGGTTGTCCTGACTCTCCACTTAAAACAAACTACCTGCCCCATCTTCAATATTCTTTTCCTGCCTGAGGGCAAGGATGCTTCCTGAGGTTCCACACCTGCTAAGATCCTCATTTCTAGCTCCAATGAATAATATCACCATAGATGGCTCAGTATCAGTTTTGTTTTTTTTTTTGGACACACTCTTTCGAAGGTCCTTGGGATGTTTTACTGTTATGGGCACTATATTAATGCAAGCTGTTGTAGCAGGGAATCCCCCCAGTCACTCCTCATTCTTCCAGTGTAAGCTGAGACATCAGGCATTGGCAGAATATTCATCCTGTCGACACTGTAACCGAGTCTGATCCCATCCTTGGCTACACTCTTAACAGTCGTCTCCTTCCTAAACCGATGGTGAAGTAGATAGTTGTGATGTCTCAACTGCATTCCCAGATTGTGATCGAAACCCCGAGACTTAGTGCCACTTTTGGTGCCTTTCCTTTGCCAACAGAGGAGCTTAGTTGAAAGTTCTAAATTGTGATGCAAATATTCTGTATTAGTTTTAGTATAAGATTTAAATTTTGCACATGTACGGTAGATTTTTTGAACTGTAAACCTGGCAGTGCATCTTGTGCACCGATGCACTCTGTGGCCAGTATAAAAATTACAAATGGGATGAATGCCCTGGATCTTAGCAGGTTTGTCTTTTGCTTTCAAAGGACTTGTCCATTGTAGTCACAAATTAAATCTCATTTGTGTTCGTGAGGTTCATTATTGTGGTATCCTTCCATCTGCGTAAGATGATGGACATACAGCAAATTAAATCTGTTGGCAATGGGGTAGCTTCATATGGTGCATTTGAAATAGGAGCAGGAGTAGGCCATTCGGCCCCTTGAGCCTGCTCCGCCATCCAATAAGATCATGGCTGATCTGTTTGCATCTCGAATTCCACATTCCCATCAGCCCCGATAACCTTTGATTCCCTTGCCTATCAAGAATCTATCTACCACCGTCTTAAAAATATTCAATGTTCACCCATCTGGTTCACTAATGTCCTTTAGGGAAGGAAATCTGCCGTCCTTACCTGGTCTGGCCTACATGTGACTCCAGACCCACAGCAATGTGGTTGACTCTCAAATGTCCTGGGATTAAGGTCAATTAGGGATGGGCAATAAATGCTGGCCTAGCCAGTGATGCCCACATCCCATGAACAAATAATAAAAATTCAGTGAGCCCGCCTCTATCATCTTCTGAGGCTGAGTGTTTCAAAGTCACACAACCCTCAGAGAAAAAGTTTCTCCTCATCTCTGTCCTAAAAGGGCAGCCCCTAATTTTTAAAAACAGTGCCCCCTCATTCTGGACTCATCCACAAGAGGAAACATCCTTTCCACATCCCCTTGTTGAGACCGTTCAGGATCTTATATACTTCAATCAAGTCACCTCTCACTCTTCTAAACTCCAGTGGAAACAAGCCCAGTCTGTCCAACCTTTCCTCATAAAACAACCACTCATTTCAGGTATCAATCTAGTAAACCTCCTCTGAACTGCCTCCAACACAGTTACATCCTTCCTTGGATAAGGAGACCTATCCTGCACACAGTATTCGAGATGTGATCTCAGTGTCGTGTATAATTGAAGCATAATATCCTTACTTTTATGTTTAATTCCTCTTGTAATAAAGAATAGCATTCCATTAGCCTTCTTAGTTACTTGCTGTACCTGCACAGTAACTTTTTTTGACCCATGCGCTAGAACACCTAGGTTCCTCTGCACCTCAGAATTCTGCGGTCATTCTTCATTTAAGTAGTACTCTGCTTTTTTATTCTTCCTGCCAAAGTGATCAACTTCATATTCCACATTATATTCCATCTGCCAGATTTTTGCCCACCCTCTAACCCTATCAATATCTGTCTGCAACCTCCTTATGTCCTCTTGACAATATGCTTTGCCACTTTTTTTTGTCGTCTGCAAATTTAACTACCACCTTTGCTCCCCTCGTCTTTAGTCATTGATATAAATTGTAAAAAGTTGTGGCTGTGGCACAGACTCCTGTGGGACTGCACTCGTCACATCCTGCCAATCAGAAAAAGACCCATTTATGCATGCTCCGTTTTCTGCCAGCCAGCCAATCTTCTATCCACGCTAATATGTTACACCCTATATTATAACCTTTGATGTGGCACCTTATCAAATGCCTTCTGGAAGTCAAAGTACAGTACATCTACAGGCTCCCCTTTATCCACAGCACATGTTACTCCTTCAAAGAACTCGAATAAATTGGTGAAACATGATTTCCCTTTCACAAAACCATGCTGACTCTTCCCAATTACCTTGTTTTTCTAAATGCCCAGCTATAACCTCTTTAATGATTGACTCTAACACCTTCCCCACAACAGACATCAAGCTAACTGGCCTATAGTTTCCTGTTTTCTGCTTCTCTCCCTTCTTGAATAGAGGGGTTATATTTGCTACTTTCCAGTCTGATGGAACCTTTCCAGAATATAGCGAATTTTGGAAAATTAACATCAACGCATCACCACCTGGAAGCTCCCCTCCAAGCTACACTCCACCCTGACTTGGAAATATATCACCATTCCTTCACTGTTGCTGGGTCAAAATCCTGGAACTTCCTCCATGGTATGGGTGTACCTACACCATATGGACTGCAGCTCACCACCACTTTCTCAAGGGCAATTAGGGATGGGCAATAAATACTGGCCCAGCCAAAGATGCCCACATCTCATGAATGAATGATCTTTTTAAAACTACCTCATTAGTCACCTCTTAAGACCCTAGGATGAAGTCCTTCAGGACCTGGAGACTTGTCAACCACAGGCTCCGTCAGTTTGCTCAGTACCACTTCCCTAGTGATTGTAATTTCACCAAGTTCCCCTTTCCCTTCCACCTCCTGATTTACAGCTATTACTGGAATGTTTTTCTACCCTATGTAGTGAAGACAGAAGCAAAATATTTGTTCATTTCATCTGCCACTTATTGTCTACTATTAACTCCCCATACTCCCTCTCTAGAGGACCAACACTCACTTTACCTAATTTTTTCCTGTTTAAGTACCTGTAAAACAGGAGAGGTTGGAGGATAAATCAGCGAGTTCAGGAGATAAAACAGCGATAGTTCAAGGGACTGCCTCACGGTCGGCAGTGGAGAGCCAGAGCAGGTGAGGACCCGGAGGCAGTAACGATCACTTAAGAGAGTTGGGTGAAAAGAGGGCCTGGGGACAGCAACCACCACCCAGGAGACCGGGTGAGGACCCGGAGGAGAACCACCTTCCTGCCCAGAGCAGCTTAGCACGGGCTAACAGCGAGATCGCGAGGCCACCACTATTCTTTATGAATCCCAGAGAGAGAGGTCATGTGGGAAGGAGAAAAGAAGACACTAGGTGTCTGCATGTCCTAGGCCCACACAGCGGAGCCTGGTCTCCAGTCATCTCAGACCCCTTTGCCACTGGACCAAGGTCTTGCTTTGTCAAACTTGTGTGGTAGCTGGTGTGCAATTGTCACTCCACGTTAAACAGGCATCTTCCACCCCCTTAAAATCAAGTTCAGGACCTGGAACATAAGGACCCTCACGGATAACCCCAATAGCAACAGACCGGAACAGCGTACTGCTATCGTTGCCCGGAAGCTCAGGCGTTTCGACATTGACATCGCCACCATAATTGAGACCCGGCGAGCTGGAGAAGGCCAGCTCAAGGAACAAGGTGGCAGTTATGCCTTCTTCTGGAAAGGTAAATCAGTAGAAGATCGCAGCCTCCATGGGGCTGGCTTCGCCATTAAAAACAAACTAGTTGTCCAACTCAAAGACAACCTTCCTGACCCTTCAGCTCACCCTAGCTCAGAGTCCAGTCTGTTTGCTGCAACACTGGATGCCACAGATGAGTCCAAAGAAGAATTTTACTCCAGCCTCAAAATCCCTGGCCCGAGTCCCAGCGGGCGATAAGCTGATCCTCCTTGGCGACTTCAACACCAGAGTCGGGAAAGACACAGACCTCTGGCGAGATGTAATTGGCAGAGACGGGGGTAGGGAAATCCAACACCAATGGTATCCTGCTCCTGACAAAATGTCTAGAACACGGTCTTGTCATAACCAACACCATGTTCTGTCAAAGAGACAAGTACAAGACCTCATGGCCACAACCCCGTTCCAAACATTGGCACCTGCTCGACTACGTCATTGTCCGAGTGAAGGACTGCAAGGATGTGCTTTTCATCCATGCCATGACAGGAGTCGATGACTGCTAGACGGATCACCGCCTAATTCGCTCTCATCAACATCAATGTAGCCCCAAAGCAGCAACAACAACAAAGTGTTGCAGGAAAATCAACACTGAGGCACTTGAGGACCCACTAAGGGGCACAACGGACATGATCTTCATTGCGCAGCAACTGCAAGAGAAATGCAGGGAACAACACAAACCCTTGTACATGGCCGCCTTTGTCCTCTCAACAGTCTTCGACACTGTCAATCGCGAAAGATTAGGGAGCACCTTCCTCCCTTTCGGCTGCCCCCAAAGGTTTGCACCATCCTCTGCCTGTTCCATGATGACATGCAAGCCGTGATCCTGACCAATGGATCCACCACAGACCCAATCCATGTTCAGACAGGGGTCAAGCAAGGCTGTGTCATCGCACCGACACTCATCTTGACCTTCCTTTCTGCAATGATCCATCTCATCCTCCGCAAGCTCCCCGCTGGAGTGGATCTAAACCGCAAAACAAGCGGGAACCTGTTCAACCTGGGCCACCTGCAGGCCAGATCCCATCCTCTGTCATTGAACTCCAGTACGCAGATGATGCTCGCGTCTGCGCACACTCGGAGGCTGAGCTCCAAGCCATCATCAACACCCTTACTGAGGTGTACGAGAACATGGGCCTAACACTAAACATCCATAAGACAAAGGTCCTGTACCAACCTGCCCCTTCCACACCGCACTGCCCCTTGGTTATCAAAATCCACAACGAGGCCTTGGACAATGTGGATCACTTTCCATACCTTGGGAACCTACTGTCAACGAGGGCAGACATTGACGACGAGGTTCAACACCGTCTTCAGTGTGTCAGTGCAGCCTTCAGCCACCTGAGGAAGAGAGTGTTTGAAGACCAGGATCTCAAACCCAGCATCAAGCTCATGGACTACAGAGCAGTAGTGATACCCGCCCTCCTATATGGCTCAGAGACGCGGACTATGTACAGCAGGCGCCTCAAAACTCTGGAGAAAAACCACCAGCGCTGCCTCCACAAGATCCTGTGAACCCATTGGCAGGATAGGCACGCCAGCGTCTGTGTTCTCGCTCAGGCCAACACCCCCAGCATCGAACATTGACCATGCTTGATCAGCTCCGCTGGGTGGACCACATCGTCTGCATGCCTGACACGAGACTCCCAAAACAAGTGCTCTACTCGGAGATTCGACACAGCAAGCGAGCCCCAGAAGGGCAAAGGAAACACTTCAAGGATACCCTCAAAGCCTCCTTGAAAAAGTGCAACATCCCCATCAACACCTGGGATCCCCTGGCCCGATACTGCCCGAAGTGGAGGGAAAGCATCTGGAAGGAGCTGAACATCTTGAGTATCATCGCCAAGAGCCAGCTGAAGCCAAGCATGAAAGGAGCGCATGGCAACCCGGGCACCCCTACCACCATCTGCCCCAGCTGTGACAGAGACTGTAGGTCGCACATTGGACTCTTCAGTCACCTGAGAACTCATTTTTAGTGTGGAAGCAAGTCATCCTTGACCCCGAGGGACAGCCTAAGAGAGAAACTTACCCGTAGAAGCTCTTGCTGTCCGTTTTTACATTTCTAGTTATCTTTCTCTCATATTCTAATTTCTTTCTCCTGATTAACTTTTTTTAGTCATTCTGTGCCGTTCTTTATATTCTGACCAATCATCTGACCTGCCACTCATCTTTGCGCAGTTATATGGTTTTTCCTTAAGTTTGATGCTTTCCTTAACTTTAATTAACCACGGATGGTGGATTCCTCCCCTTAGAATTTTTCTTTATAGTTGGAATATACTTATTCTGAGTGTTCTGAAATATCTCCTTAAATGTCTGCCACTGCTTCTCTATTGATCTATCCTCTCGCCTAGTCTCCTAACTCACTTCAGCTGGTTCAGCTCTCTTGCCCACATAGTTGCCCTTATTTAAGTTTAAAATATTAGTCTTCGACCCATTCTTCTACCTTTCAAACTGGATGTAAAATTCAATCATATTGTGGTTGCTGCTACTGAGGGGTGCCTTTACTCTGAGGTCATTAATTAATCCTGTCACATTACACAATACCAAGTCTGGTATAACCTGCTCCCTGGTTCCAGAACCTGCTGTTCTAAGAAACTATCTCTAGCATTCTATGAACTCATCGAGGCTGTGACTGCCAATCTGATTTTTCCAGTTTTTTATGTAGATTAAAATCACCAACAGTTATTGCCATCCCTTTATCGCACACCCAATATTCCTTGTTGTATACAAAAACAAAAATACCTGGAAAAACTCAGCAGGTCTGACAGCACCTGCGGAGAGGAACACAGTTAACGTTTCGAGTCCGTATGACTCTTCAACAGAGCTAAGGAAAAATAGAAAAGAGATGAAATATAAGCTGGTTTAAGAGGAGGTGAGACAGGTTGAGCTGGATAGAGGGCCAGTGATAGGTGGAGATAACCAAAAGATGTCATAGACAAAAGGACAAAGAGGTGTTGAAGCTGGTGATATTATCTAAGGAATGTGATAATTAAGGGTAGAAAGCAGGACGAGCAAGGTACAGATAGCCCTAGTGGGTGTGGGGTGGGGTGGGGGAAGGGATCGAAATAGGCTAAAAGGCAAAGATAAAACAATGGATGGAAATACATTTAAAAATAATGGAAATAGGTGGGAAAAGAAAAATCTACATAAATATTTGGAAAGAAAGGGGATCGGAAAGGGCGTGGGGATGGAGAGGAGAGTTTATGATCTAAAATTGTTGAACTCAATATTCAGTCCGGAAGGCTGTAAAGTGCCTAGTCGGAAGAGGAGGTGCTGTTCCTCCAGTTTGCGTTGAGCTTCACTGGAACGTTGCAGCAGGCCAAGGACGGACATGTGGGCATGAGAGCAGGGTGGTGTGTTGAAATGGCAAGCGACAGGGAGGTCTGGGCCGTGCTTGCAGACAGACCGAAGGTGTTCCGCAAAGCGTTTTTCTTCCTCGATCAGAGGCCCGAACAATCCCCATCCACCACTACTCTCCTCCGTCTGGCTGAACTTGTTCTCACACTGAACAATTTCTCCTTAAACTCCTGCCCCTTTACTTCCCCTCTCCTCACCGTCCAAGGGCCCAAACACTCCTTTCAAGTGAAGCAGCATTTCACTTGCACTTCCCTCAATTTAGTCTACTGCATTCGCTGCTCCCAATGCGGTTTCCTCTACATTGGAGAGACCAAATGTAGACTGGGTGACCGCTTTGCAGAACACCTTCGGTCTGTCCGCAAGCATGACCCAGACCTCCCTGTCGCTTGCCATTTCAACACTCCACCCTGCTCTCATGCCCACATGTCCGTCCTTGGCCTGCTGCATTGTTCCAGTGAAGCTCAACGCAAACTGGAGGAACAGCACCTCATCTTCCAACTAGGCACTTTACAGCCTTCCGGACTGAATATTGAGTTCAACAATTTTAGATCATGAACTCTCTCCTCCATCCCCAGCCCCTTTCCGATCCCCTTTTTTCCCAAACGTTTATGTAGATTTTTCTTTTCCCACCTATTTCCATTATTTTTTAAATGTATTTCCACCCATTGTTTTATCTTTGCCTTTTAGCCTATTTCGATCCCTTCCCCCACCCCACCCCCACTAGGGCTATCTGTACCTTGCTTGTCCTGCTTTCTACCCTTAATTAGCACATTCCTTAGATAATATCACCACCTTAACACCTTTGTCCTTTTGTTTATGATATCTTTTGGTTATCTCCACCTATCACTGGCCCTCTATCCAGCCATACCTGTTCCATCTCCCCTTAAACCAGTTTATATTTCACCTCTTCTCTATTTTTCCTTCTGTTGAAGAGTCATATGGACTCGAAACGTTAACTGTGCTCCTCTCTGCAGATGCTGTCAGACCTGCTGAGTTTTTCCAGGTTATTTTGTTTTTGTTTTGGATTTCCAGCATCTGCAGTTTTTTGCTTTTTTCTTCTTGTATACTTTGTCCTACATTGTGGCTACTGTTAGGAAGCCTGTAGACTACTCCCATTACTGACTTCTTTCCCCTACTATTCCTCATGCCCACCCAAGCTGATCCTATATCCTGATCTTCTGAACCAAGGTCAACTCTCTTGTACCAATGCCGTCCTTGATTAACATCCACCTTTACCAAGCTTTCTGTTCGTCTTGAATGTCATATACCCATCAATATTCGGGACCCAATCCTTGTCATCCTGCAGCCATGTCTCAATGATGGCTGTCAGATCATATTTATTTACTTCAATGTGCGCTATCGGTGCATTTACTTTATGAATGCTATGCACGTTCAGGTACAGAGTGTTATCTTTGTAACATCTAGTCTTGACTGCTGGTGTATTCTTAGGTTTTTTTCTCTCTGACCCTCATTTCCCATATCACTATTTTGCTCTCCTACCTTGGCTCTGCCCCTTGATTTGCTACCTCTACCCAAGCTTGATCCCTCACCCCCACCTTGTTTAGTTTAAAGCCCTCTCTAGGTGCACGACTCACTAGGGCACTGGTCCCAGCACGGTTGAGGTGTAGACCATCTCAATGGTACAGTCCCCGCTTTCCCCAATACTGGTGCCAGTACCCCACAAACTGGAACCCACTTCTCCCACACCAGCCTTTTAGCCACGCATTCATCTCTCTAATCTTATTTGCCCTATGCCAATTTGCACACGGCTCAGGTAATAATCCAGAGATTATTACCTTTGAGGTTCTGCTGGTGGCTGAAGAAACCAATCCAAGAGAGGCAGATTCAGGCGTCACTGTGGGTTGTTATTTTTGGTGTTGGCGCCTGTTGCTGCGATGCTGTAGCCACTGATCATCATGCTGGCCCACAGCTGATGTCGCCATTTTCCTCTGTCGTCGGCTAGTGTCTCACAGTTGTGAGAATCAATGTTTGGAGCTTTCATGTTATGTTTGCAAGCATTCTTGAAGCAAAGCTTTGGGTGTCCTGCTGGTCATCTGGCTCCAGCTACCTCGCCATAGATGAAAATCCTTAGGCACGTGACTGTCTTCCAATCTGCAAAAACGCCTTAGTCAGCAAAGTTGCCTCTGGGAGATTTCTCTTCGAGAGGATTGCCGGACCTTCCATGATATGCCATGAATGTGCTGCAAACGATGGAAATGAAAATTGTTGAGCTTCCTTTTCTTGAAAGCTGTCAATTGTTCACATTTCACGATGCATTGAAGGAAAGAAAGAATATTTACGCTGGAAGGAGGAGGGAATGCTATTTTTGTGAATTTAGAGTAGATTTGGAGTTTTTCAATTCACTTTCCATAATTGGGTACTTAAACAAAAACCCAGCAGCCCTTTGGATTCTTGTAGCATGCTCTTGGATGTAACTCTTGGCTGACTGCAGATGGCGCATGTTGGCAATTTACTTGGTCCAGTAAATCAAAGGTTCTGGAGTCTGGACCTGCGAGAGTAGGAGTGGGTGCAGGTCTGGGATCCATGAGGTTATCCAATTTCTGCCCATTAGATTTCCATCTTCTTTGTATATGTTGACTTAATCACAATTAATTTCTGCTGTACAGACTAATAAACTCTTCCTTCAGGGATAGTTTAACTTCACTTTGAGTAGTTGAAGCTACTCTGGGTGAGAATTACATTGAAAGTACATAATTGAAACTAGCCATTTGGCCCATCATCTGATCCATGCCCTTGTTTATGGTTCATGCAAGCCTCCTGCTTCCCTACTTCATCTCACCTTATCAGCATATCCTTCTATTCCTTTCTCCCTCGTGCACTTGACAGGTTCCCCTTAAATTTATCTATGCTGTTTGCCTCACTGCTCCTTCTGACAGGGAGTTCCCCTCGTCCACCACTCTTTGAATAAAGAAGTTTCTCTTTGATTCCTGATTGGTTTTATTAGTGACTCTCCTATGTTTATGGCCCTATAACTCCTCACAAGTGAAAATTTCGCTGAACTTTAGAGACTTCTATCAGTATTCAGCCTTCTCTTTTGTAGAGGAAACAGCTGCAGCCTGTTCAGTCTTTACTGATCACTATAACCTCTCCGTTTTAGATACGAGAGGAATTGTGCAATTATTCCCATTTTTTCCCGATTAACCACTGCAGATGTTGGCTTAGAACAGGCTCAGGCCTGGGTGTGGTGCTTTCTGCAGTTGAGCAGCTTGTTGACACTCAAGATTCAGGCTTCTCCATGAATAATGGACACGAGGGAGAAGGTAATGGACCTGTGGAGCTTGGTCCAGCCTGAATCTGGAGGTAGGGGAGGTTTTAAAAAAAATTGAGAAATAGGATTTTTAAAAATTCTAACTCTTTATCCTTACTTTTCATAAGGATGCTTGTCCCTTTAAAATGCTATATACAGTGGATGATTGGGATAAACTGCATATGTATGTGTAAGGCCCACTGTTGGTATTCTAGGTGCATTGTAGGTACTTAGAAGAATATGTTGTGAATCCAAATTAGGCTAATTTGGATCTGGGAATGTGTAATGAGGCAGGTTTAATAAATGATCTTGGGAGTAAAGAATCCCCTAGGAAACAGTGACCATAATATGGTAGAATTTAGCGTTCAGCTTGAGAGTGAGAAACTTGGGTCAGAAACAACTGTGCTAAACTTAAATAAGGGTCATTACGATGGAATGAGGGCAGAGTTGGCTGGAGTGTACTGGGAAAGGAGATCAGCAGAAAAGACAGTTGATGAACAATGGCAGACATTTAAGAAATTAGTTCATTACTCTCAACAAAGATATATCCCAGTGATGAAGAAGGATTCAAGGAAGGGGGTAAACTAACCATGGTTAACCAAGGAAGTTAAGGGCAGTATCAAATTGAAAGAAAAAACATACAATGTGGCAAAGATTAGTGGTAAGCCAGAGGATTGGGAAAGTTTTAAAAACCAACCAAAGATTACCAAAAAAAAATAGAGGGAGAAAATAAACTTTTGAGAGTAAACTAGCAAGTAATATAAAAACTGACAGTAAGAGCTTCTTTAAATATACAAAAAGGAAGAGAGGTCAAAGTGAACATAGGCCCCTTAGAGAATGAGGCTGGGGAAATAATGGGGAACCAGGAAATGGCAGAGGAGTTGAATAAACACTTTGCATCAGTCTTGAATGATAGAAGACACTAATAGCATTCCAAAGCTACTAAATAATCAAAGAGCAAAAGTCAGGGAGGAAATAAATACAATAACTATCACTAGAGGGAAAAAGTACTAAGGAAATTAATGGGGCTAAAGGCTGGTAAGACCCCTGGACCTGATGGGTTGCATCCTAGGATATTAAAGGAAGTAGCTACAGAGATAGTGGATGCACTGGTAGTAATCTTCCAAGAATCCTTAGATTCTGGAAAAGTCCCAGAGGATTGTAGAACGGCCAATGTAACACCCTTATTCAAAAAGAGGGAGACAAAAAAACGTAACTATAGGCCAGTTAGCTTAACATCTGTCATTGGGAAAATGTTGGAGTCTATTATAAAGGATGTAATAGCAGAGCATTTAGAAATACATAATCTAATCAAGCAGTTAGCATGGCTTCATGAAGGTGAAATCATGCCTAACAAATTTATTAGAATTCTTTGAGGAGATAATAAGCAGGATAGATAAAGGGGAATCAGCAGACATAATATATTTGGATTTCCAAAAGGTGTTGCACATAAGGCTACTTAATAAGGTAAGAGCCCATGGTGTTGGGGGTAGTACATTAGCATGGATAGAGGATTGGCTAACTAATAGAAGACAGATATGGGATAAGGGGGGGCATTTTCGGGATGGCAACCTGTAACTAGTGGAGTGCCACAGGGATCAGTGCTGGGGCCTCAGTTATTTACAATATATATTAATGACTTGGATGAGGGAAGTGAATGTACTATCGCTCAGTTTGTGGATGACACAAAAATAGGTGGGAAAGCAAGTGGTGAGGATGACACAAGGAGTCTACAAAGGGATATAGACAGGTTAAGTGGATGGGCAAAAAACTTGGCAGATGGAATATAATATGGGAAATTAGTTTATGCACTTTGGTAGGAAGAATAGTTTGAATATTATTTAAATGGAGAAAGACTGCAGATGGCTGCAGGGATTTGGGAGTCCTTGTGCATTAATCCCAAAAAGCTAACCTACAAGTTCAGCAGGTAATAGGGAAGGCAAATGGAATGTTGGCTTTTATTTCAAAGGGAATGGAGTATAAAAATAGGGAAGTCTTGCTAAAACTATACAAGGCATGAGTTAATCACAGCTAGAATACTGTGAACAATTTTGGTCCCCTTATCTAAGGAAAGATATACTGGCATTGGAGGTAGTCCAGAGAAGGTTCACTAGGTTGATCCCAGTTATGGAGGGATTTTCTTATGAGGAGAGGTTGAGTAGTTTGGGCCTGTACTCATTGGAGTTAAGAAGAATGAGAGGCGACCTTATTGAAACATTTAAGATCCTTAGGGGGCTTGACAGGGTAGATGCTGAGAGGTTGTTTCCCCTTGTGGGAGAGTCTAGGATCAGAGGACATAATCTCAGAGTAAGGAGGCACCCATTTAAGACAGAGATGAGGAGGAGTTTCTTCTCTGAGGGTAGTAAATCTGTGGAATTCTTTACCGCAGAGGGCTGTAGAGGCTGGGTCGTTAAGTATATTCAAGGCTGAGATAGACCAATTTTTAACCCGTAAAGGAATCAAGGGTTACGAGGAAAAGGCAGGAAAGTGGAGTTGAGGATTATCAGACCAGCCATGATCTCATTGAATTGCAGAGCAGACTCGATGGGCTGAATGGCCTACTTCTCCTCCAATGTCTTATGGACTTGCATATCGATAGCAATGCTGTGTCCATGTGCTTGCTCGTTTGACATTGCTAGTCTATTCATCAATGTTCCACTTAAGGAAGCCATAGATATTTGCACTGCAGCACTATATCATGGCAATCTTGACCCACCACCATTGCGTGAATCTGTATTTATTGAGCTTATGAACTTGGCAACTCACACAGTTGAGTTCAGTTTTAATGACACTATGTTATGCCTAAATAGATGGTGTTGCCATGGGATCCCCTCTAGGCCCAGCTCTCGCAAACATCTTTGTTTGGTTCCATGGGAAACATGTCACTGATGGAATAACATCAACCTCCTACCCCTCACATATTTCCAATATGTGGATGATATATTTGCTATATTTAAATCCGCAGCAATTTGTAATAATTTCATTACATGTCTTAATGGGCTCCATCCTGCGCTCAAATTCATCTGTGAAATGGAGCAGTCAAATGAACTCCCTTTCCTTGATGTACTAGTTGAGAAATCTGCCAGGGGATTCTCTACTATGGTCTGCTGCAAACCTACCTTCACTGGTCAATATACATGTTGGGATTCTTACAGTTCCACATGTCATAAAATTGGTCTTGTCGGCAACCTTGTAAATAGGGCCCCAGCCTTTTGCTCACCATTCAACCTTGATGCTGAAATAGGGGCATCAAAGACATCCTGCGGGATAATGGCTACATTGATCAGATCACTTTGTGCTGTTTCTAACGCAAACTCATGAACGGGCCTAAGACCATCACTTTCAGCCCTGAAAAGTGCCCAGTTTACCCTGGAAGGGTAAGGTATCTCAAAAACTGTGAGCACCAGGTGAAGCTAGCTGTTTCAAGCTGTTCCTATGCAGTAGCAACACGAGTGGTATTTGCCACTAACAGGATGCTACCGTCAAGCCAAAAAGACGTTCTGCCTATCACACAAATGAGTAATGTTGGGTATGAATTTCAGTGCCAGTGTGATGCTGGGTATGTAGGCCATACGTCCTAAAGACTGGTGAATCGTATCAAACAGCATGTCGCAACTGCTGTTTGCAACCGGCAGGGTTTAGACCGTACCCAACCAGCCTGTACTTGCAAAACTCAAAACTAAGTGTCTAACATTAGATGTGATTCTGCGATTGGACAACATTTGCTAAATAATCCTCAATGTGCTGAGAATTACACTGACGACCAATTTAAGATTGTCAATTGGGCTCGCAATGTGGTACATTTGCCTGTACTGGAAGCTACATATATTAATACACAGGCCCTGTTCTTTACAGACAGAAAGAACATGTATACACACTGCACCTGTTTCAGCTAAACAAAATAAGTGACAGCCATTCACTGACTCATTCCTCAGGGCAATACCTTGACCAATCCAGGTCAAACTGCCTAGTTTAAATTTCAAACAATGCTTGGTAGCTGTCAGTCACCACCACTGGTAGATGCGTTGCCATGGAGAATGGATCAATCAAGAGTCCACTTGCCAACCAATCAGCACTCTCTTCACATACCGTATAAATTGTTGTCTTTGCCCCTGTATTGGTATTCTTGCGAAATGTCTTGGTGAGTGCAAGGTGAAAATCTTTAACACGTCTCTCTTTTTCAGTAATACTCAAGTTCTGTACCACCAAATGACTATTTGATACCACTAAGTAATAGTACATACTCTCAGTACCGATAATCTAGTAGACCTGCGAGCCAGAATTCACCTCAGTGGTCAATCCGCCGACATGGTCTCCGTGTGCATCTTCAGAGTGGCTGACCAAACCACTCTCTCCACTGTAGCAATTATGTCTTTGTGTGCTCTCTCTATATTGTTTTGTAGGCTCTGGCCTTTTGTCATATAAGGTAATACCTGTTGTAGCCCATTTAATTAATTTTCAATACACCAGTCTTGTCTTTATGTCCTGGGCCACTTACAAGGCCATGCTTGGAGGAATAGAGCCAGCCTGACTCCACTCTATTATCTCTTACAATGTTATCAATCCCCAGGCTGGTACAGACGGACATCTTTGTTACCACAAAGAGCACAAAAGGGGTCTATCTTTCTCACAGTTCGAGGCCAGTTCTCCCACACAGTTTAATTCATTATGCAGACCTTAACAAGGCTGTGTCTTGACTAAATTACACATCCTGCCTTGTGCCCACAATGCAGTTCCTTATGTGTCTTCAGTCAGGGTACTGCTGCTCCTTGCTCTTTCATTTTTACCACCATGAGACAAACACTGTACACAGGGCCACCAAGCATCCGGTCTACATTCATTAATATAATAGAAATAAAGAAGCAGTTACATGTTTAAAAAGTGATGAATGCATTAAAAGAAAGTAAATAATACCTTGGCTTACAAAATCTGGAAGGGAAAGAATGGGATCAGTGGCATCTCCCAGCTCGTTCAACATTCGTCAGTCAGATGGGTTGTGAATTGTGACCCATAATTCTGTGGAGTTACTGAAAGGACAAATGATGGGCCCTTTATGAACCCTACTGCTTTAGACAGTGACTTCTCTGCGTTGTTGGCCTTTACTCTGAGGAGGTGCAACAGCCTGGAGAACAAGAGAGGGTGCTCCCCTCCACCCAGCCTTCCAGGCCTAACTCAACTTCCTGTCTTCACAGGCTAAAACCCTGAGAGACGTCGGTGGCATTGTTCTCGCTAATGCGTGTGGACCCTGCATTGGACAGTGGGACAGGTAGAGGAGTTGTACTTCAATTTTCTACTCACTGCACTAAGCACGATGCCACATTAGAAATTAGCCTATCTTCCCAACCATGGTAGTAGCTGATAAGCATTGTGTAGAATAAGTGCAAGGTGGGAGGATCCAAAATGGGAATTTGCACAACCAGATCAAAGAAAACAGCCTCCAGCTTCCAAAGTCATTGGCCTCTGAGATACTTGAGTGACTTTACACTGAACAAACCAGCATTTTGGTTTTCAATGACACTAAATATAATGTTTAAATTAAGTAAGATTTAGGGGCTCAGTTGTTGTGCCTCACAGATCGGAAATGCCCCACGGCCAGTTCTTGATTGTAGCTTGGAGAACAGTGGACATTGGCCCCAGCCTCCCTGGAATGGGAGCGTGGACGTTGGGGTTGGGAAATCGCCTTGGCTTTTCAATGCTGTTCCCTGTCCAGCAATGCCTATTCGAGCGTTTGTGTGTGGACTTGCAAAGGTGGATGTTTTAACAGTCCAGTAACCTGCCAACACTCGCTAACTCAACTCCCTTATAAGAGCCATTGCTCAAGATTTCTCTGAAGTGTTGCCGGCTGCTGTGCCTCAGAGAGAGTTGGCGGCATCAGGAGATAAGGGGAGGAGAACGAAAACAAGGCTAGCCCACCTGGATATAACTGGATGGCTGATGAACTCGGAAGGTGTCCCACTTAATCTATGATGATGGAGATGGGCAACATTTTTCAAAAGATGGCGAAATGTTAATTTTAATACTGACGGTGCTATCTTAATATTTCCAGTAAGTGAAAATGCTGCTAACAAAATTAAGGCTGTTAGTCCCCCTCCAGCACAGTGATTACTGCAAAGCAGCAGTGTGCAGCACTTTGATGCTGTCTGGGCAAGCAGAAATGAGCAGTGGGATTGAAGATCCTTTAAAGGGTGGGCAGGGAGGGAGAAATTAAGGGGACAATTCAATTAAAGCTATTGGTTCTCCATGCCTGATTGTTGGCAGAACAGAATTGCTGTCTGCCTGGTTATACAGTTTGAATTGGTACCATTTTTGTTCAGTGACTTGATTGACCTGTTACTAGCATTTGAATAAAATCCCCTTTGAATGAATAAAATCCCCTTTGAAGAATATTTTCAAGCTGCCATCTTGCCTCTTCCTGAGTGCAACTCATTTTTGTCATTTTTCTTTTTAAATTTGCACTCCAGACGGGACGTTAAGAAAGGTGAAAAGAACACCATTGTGACTTCCTACAACAGAAACTTCACTGGACGCAACGACGCCAACCCTGCAACACATGCCTTCGTCACATCTCCTGAGGTAAAATATACAGGACGCCTCTCCATGTTTAATTTTTACTTTCAAAGAAATCCGAAGAGACTCTGTCACAATTGACTCATGACTATCAGCGTTGATGCATTTAATGAGGAGGTTTACAAAGGGAGAAGTGAACAGAACATGGGGGCAGAAATGGAAGCTATAACTAGAGTGGGAGGAAGCAGGTATGAATTGTTTGGAGAGGATGGCTGTGCTGTGGATTCTTTGCACCAGTGCCACTTGGATGAAGTACTAGAGGGAAATCGCTACCCATGGAAATATACTGTAACAGGAGAGGGGTAGGGGTGAAATCTTGTCTATTTTGGCATTGGTAAGAGATTCCTGTCTTTGGTCATTCTGCTGGATTAGGGTCAGACTCAGCTGTGATGGCTCCCACAGAGTGGAGGGGTGGAAGTTTTGACTGCAGCAATGTGCTATTTGTAGTTCCCAATTATTGGCATTGAGTACGGCTGATATAAGTGATCTAGCAACTGGGGAGGCAGTGGCATTGTCACTGGACTAGTATTCCAGAGACCCAGGGTAATGTTCTGGGGACCTGGATTCGAATCCCACCAAGGCAGATGGTGAAATTTGAATTTGATAAAAATATGGAATTAAAAATCTAAACGATTGGTGATTGTCGTAAAACCCCATCTGGTTCAGGAAAGGAAATCTGCCATCCTTTCCTGGTCTGGCCTACTTGTGACTCCAGACCCACAGCAATGTGGTTGACTCTTAACTGTGCTCTGCACAAAGGATTAGAGACGCGCACAAATTTAAAAAAAAGAGCAAAAAATAAACAGGATTTTGTTTCACCCACCAGCACATAAAATTCAGCGGGTAGGGTAGGACAGGTAGGGTGGCCCTACCTGTCTGAAATTTTGAGGGTGCATGAGGAAGGCGTTGGGTGGCCTCTTGAACCCACCTTCGCCTAGACCCCCAACCCCAGACTTACCTGGCCTCCTTGGGACCTCCTGTAATACCAGCAGTGGCCTCCGCTCCTGACTGGCGTTGCTGAGATTACGGAGCACTCTAAGGTGGGGTTTCCTCCCAAGAAAGGGCTTAAGTCTCACCTTAAAAGAATTAATGCTTTCCCCAGCATTAACGTGATGCGGGGCAGGCATTGGGGTTGTCGAAGGCCTCCCCCAGCCCTGGGCTGGGGGTAGGGGTGGGGTTGGCGGGTTGGCGAATGGCAAGGTTGTGATAGACCATGGCACCCTTTAATATCCAGCCCCAGAGTTCTGCCAAAATATCATTGAGCTGAAAGGGTAACCAGCTTCTCCACGCACATGTTGATAGCTTCCAGGATTTTCAATATTTATTGCTATGGTACTGAACAGGATTAATGTATTAATCTACTGCCCACCTCCCTACCACCTCGCATGCCAAGCTGCTAAATGCCAGTGGAGCCCTGTGAGAATTGTACAGAAGCTGCAGTCCAGTTGATTACGCTTTTCTATTCTCAGATTGTCACTGCCTTTGCCATCGCTGGAACCTTGAAATTTGACCCCGAGCGTGACTGGCTGACTGGAGCTGATGGGAAGAAGTTCAAACTGAATCCACCGAATGCTGACGAGCTGCCCACCAAGGTACAGGTCGCTCTGACAGGCAGGCCAGCAAGCAACGTGGGGAATGTGTTTATTGAATGCTTTCCTTTTAAACCACACCAGGTTCTGTTGCTCGCAAGATGGTCACCATGTGTAAAATCTACTTCAATTTTATGTAACTGAATCTTAAGTGAAATAAGACCATTAAGAAATAGGAGCAGGTGCACCCCCTCAGCCCTGCTTTGCCATTCAGTAAGATTGTGGCTGACCTTCTACATCAGCAATTTCTTGCTCTATCCCTAAAAATCCAAAAAATCTCAGTCTTGAATATACTGAGCATCCCACAACCCTCTGGATAGAGAATTCCAAAGGTCACGACCCTCCGAGTGAAGAAATTTCTCATCACCCTCAGTTCTAAATGGTTGACCCCTTTATCCTGTGACCGTGACCCTTAGTTCTAAGCTGGGGGAACAGTCTCTTGGCAATTTTGTTTTCATTTTTATTGGAATCCTTCCACTGCCTGGGGAGAGGGGCACAGGGAAGGCTGAAATTCTGTGATGTGGGTTTTCTCCCCACCATTTATAGTCAGAGAGTCAGTATGGCACTTAAGGGGGCTATTCAGCCCATAGAGACCATGCCGGCAATTTCTAAACGTTTATTCCACCAGCCCCACAGCACTCCCCTGCCCCCCTACCCACCAAACCCAAGTTTGTGATCTTAGCATCTTGCAAAGTTGTTTTGTGGAGACAAGGTTAATGCTCACAGAGAAGCAGTTAAAATTGAAAGGCCAGTTCTCCAGATCGTTTATCCCACAGAGCTATTGTCTCCCAGATTTTTTGTTTAATTCACAAAGGTGCAATGCTTGGACATGTTCCTTTTGCTTGCAGAGGACAGGTCACTGCATATGAATATTTGTAGCTTCTAGCAAGTGAAAGTGAGCCACATTGCGAGCCTGACGATCTTAAATTGGCTGCTAACGTAATTCTTGGCACACTCAGGATTGTTTGGCAAGTGCTGTCCGATCAAGGAATCCCATCTAACGTTATATTATGTTCTGAGTTTTGCGAGTGCAGTCAGTACTCTGCCTGTTGCGAACAGCTGAAGGGACTTTGATACGGTCCACCGGTCATTGAGATGTGTGGCCTACGGTTTTATTGCACTTGTTTTCAATGCCTTGTGTCTGCATCAGGTGAAATGTCGCAGTTTGTGCACTCTCAACGGGTTTCCACTATCCATCAGGAGTCTTTCAGTTCTAGCAGATAATGGAGATTCTGCTATCAGGACGTGTCTCTTACTGAGAGGTTTTCAGGGAGATGTAGGAGTCTAATTATAAGACATACAGAATTGTACACCATCTGGAAATCACAAACTGAACGTACGGTGAACAAAACATTGCACCCTCCCATTGAGCAGATGAAATCTCCATTCCTGCTTTCAATAACTTAAAGCTTTGTCAGTTTTGACTGCAATATTAACTTGGAGATTGCCACAGCAATGGTCTTGGGTTACTCAGTTGATGATTATACTTCTCATTTAGAACAGAGCAATAAAATTCAGATGCTCGACCTTTGCTGAGTTACCTGATCTTACATGGGGAGAATGCGGCATAAGGTATTAAAATTGCCACAGTGATCCTGGGGTAGGGAATGCCCAGTGACCCTTGCTGGACGATGTAAGTGTGAATCTCAGCCAGTGTGAAGCACTAGCCTCAATCATGATGCCCCTCTGTTTAGGTAGCTAGTTGACACTCGCTGTTTAAACTTAGTCACGAGAAGTGGAGACTGCATAGGTGCAGTAGTTATCAGTATCTGCCTGGTGACTGTGGAACTGCACCCAACGAGGTCCGCACCTTTAGGGGAAAAGGCAGGGAAATAGTATGTGGGGTGAAGAAGAAATTGCTGTGAATGTACAGAGAGGTCACTGTAAATTCTTTATTACCATCTTGAAGGGCTTTGATCCTGGTCAGGACACGTACCAAGACCCACCAAAAGACTCCCAGGGCATTTCAGTCCATGTGAGTCCAAAGAGCAATCGGCTGCAGCTGTTGGAGCCATTTGATAGGTGGAACAAGAAAGACCTGGAGGACCTGCAAGTGCTGATCAAGGTCAGTTTCAAATTATGAGATGATTACTTAGACTAGTCTACAGCATTAAAAAAGAATGAAACCTGGTGTTTTTGGGTAAGCTCACTCTAGTCTGTCCCTATATTAAGTTGAGGTATGTTGGCCTGACGCGATGTGCTTTTGACGCCTAGGCCAGGATTTCCCCCCCATTTGGGGGGGGGGGCAGCGGAAGTTGAAGAGTGGGGGTGCACCACCATTTTACTTGGGTGGGCCAATTAAGGCCCGCCCAGTGTGACGTCCACATGGAAGCACTATGCGCTCCCTGTGCGGGCGGGCGGGAGGGAATCCCTAAACCCGAGAGTGCGCCCTATCGCGCAGGAGCATGAAAGGGTGCACTCATCTCCCTGAGGCTAAGTGCTGCCTCAGGGAGATTGCCTCTACTGTTTTAAAAAAAAATATCAGAAATAGAAAAAAGAAATCCCTGACATGTCCCCTCATGTGACACTGTCACATGAGTTGGGACATGTCCATAACTTATTTTAAAAAAAACTTTAATTAAATGTTTAAAAACCTACATGGAACCTCATCCCGCCTGTGGATGAGGTTTCATGCTTTTTCTAATTCCTGCCAGGGCTCCTGGCCTGCCCAACAACCTTAAGGTTGGAGGGGCAGGTCCTTTAATTACTTAAATGACTCTCAATGGGCTCAATTGGCCATTGACAGGTTGGCGGGCGCACAGCTGATTTTGCTGTGTCCTCACCTACCTGAAAATTTAAATGGGACGTGGTGACATCGGGCGTTCTGCCCGTCACCGCGTGTCATTTTGCGAGTGGGCCCCACCCCCCGCTGGGAAAATCCTGGCCCTAGAATCACAGAATGGTTACAGCACAGAAGGAGGCCATTCGACCTGTTGTGTCTGTGCCGCCTCTTTGCAAAAACAACTTGGCTTGTCCCACGACCCGGTCCTTTCCCCATAGGCCCTGCAGTGTTTTTCTTTTCAGGGGCATATCCAATTCCCTTTTGAAAGCCACAATTTGAATCTGCCTCTGTCACACTTTCAGGCAATGCATTCCAGATCCTGACCAATTGCTGAATAAGAAAACTTTCCCTCATGTCTCCATCGCTTCTTTGGCCATTCACCCTAAATCGGTGTCCTCTGGTTCTCGACCCTTCTGCAAATGGGAACCGTTTTTATCTACTCTGTCTAGACCTTCAATAATTTTTAACACCTTAATCAAATTTCCTGTCAGCTTTCTCTAAAGTGAACAGTCCCAGCTTCTCCAGTCTATCCACACAACTTAAGTCCCTCGACCCTGGAACCATTCTTGCAAGTCTTTTCTGCACCCTCTCTAAAGCCATCACAACTTTCATCAAGTCCGATGCCCAGAACTGGACACAATACTCAAATATTTTTATAAGGGTTCGTCATAACTTCTTGCTTTTGTACCCTATGCTTCTATTTATAAACCCAGAATCGTCTATGCCTATTTAATCACTTTCTCAGCCTGCCCCTACCATCTTCAATGATTGTGTGCATATACCCCCAAATCTCTGTTCCTGCACCCCGTTTGGAATTGTACCCTTTATTGAACATTGCCTGTCCTCGTTCTTCCAGTCTAGATGCATCACTTCATACTTCTCTATTAAGTTTCATCTGCCACGTGTCTGCCGATTCCACCAGCCTGTCTATGTCCTTTTGAACGCTGTCACTATGATCCCTGCTTTCTAATATGTAGTTGGCAGGTTTGACATGTGGGTGGCTGGTATCAAGTTAGGAAATCTTGTAAAAGACTGGGTCAAACAGGCCAGCCTGTCCCAGGGTTGATCCACATTCTGTGTTGAGTTAGTTGGTCTTACCCAGTTCAAACTGGGCTTTCTAATACGGGGTGCACCTCGGGCAGAATAGATTTCCTGCCCTTGGGATTACAGCCCACCCTCTAGCCTTGTGATCTGGAGGTGAGCTGAAATTATTGCAGCAGACCTCGTATAGTGAGAGTGACTGCATGGCTCCTCTGAGAAAAGTAAAACAACCGAGGCCCCCATTGCTAACCTTTGAGCACTGGGCACCCAGACCGAACAGGTGGTCCTAAAGTCAAGCAGTCAACAGAGTCTCCATTCCCCTCATTACAATCTGATTTGTGCATCCCTCAGCATGTTCCTGGCTCCAGGTTTGCCAGAGAATTAGAGGGATCTAGAAAGTTCTAACAGCAAAAAAATACATTAAAAGGTACTAAATAAATATAATATGTTGAAAGGGGCTTCATGAGAGCATTATAAAACAGAATATGACACCAAGCCACATTAGGAGATATTAAGTCCAAAAGCTTGGCCAAAGAGGTAGATTTTAAGAAGTGTTTTAAAGGGGGAAACGCGAGGTAGAGAGGAGGAGAGGTCTAGGGAGGGTGTTCCAGACCTTGGAGCCAAGACAACTAAAGATACGGCCACCAATGATGGAGCGATTAAAGTTGGGGCATGCCGAAGAGACCAGAATTAGAGGAGTGCAGTTACCTCAGAACTTGTGGGACTGGAGGAGGTAACAGCAGTAGGGATGAGACCATGGAGGCATTTGAAATCAAGGATGAAAATTTGAAAATCCAGCATTGCTTGACTGGAAGCCACAAACAAATGGCCACTTGAGCAGGATGCAAGTGAGTTGTTGCTACCCATGCAACCAAATGGTGGCAAGTGGGAATCTTCAAGATAGAAGGCTGCCTATATTTGCATGAATGTACTTTGTTTACTTAGCTTTCTGATCATGCAGGTTTTTTCAGTCAGCGATCAGTGCAATTTGAATATAACTGAGCACTTTTGCATTGCCTTTGGGACCAACTCAGCCCAGTGGATTCTATGTAAACAGTAAACTCCAAGCTGCAAACTGTAAATTTTATTAGTGAAGCTTTAAGAAGAATTGGCACAATGCTTGATGTCCATAGCGCACACTGCTTGTAAGTTGACATAATTGACATAAAGTTTCGTAAGGACACAAGTCCTTAGTGCTGTAGGATTTGGCAAGGAGAAATAGACAAGATTGGTGCATTAGACAATGCTATTCTAAGGCTGTGGTATAAGTAGATCAGAGAGAGTCTTGTGGGAGTAATTGATGATGACTCTGCAAAAAAAATAGTGGAGGACGTGTCCCATTCTTGGATTCTTGCCCTTGATTGGCAAAGGTTTGGTGTCTCGTCCTCTATTTGGAAATGTAGTGTCTAAATGTTAGGCTTTTATCATCGATGGATTTTAACTACTGATCTGTGGTTTAGCTGTTCTATTTTTCCCTTTTGTGATTTGTTTCCTTCTGTTTTAGGTGAAAGGCAAGTGTACCACTGATCACATATCAGCTGCTGGACCTTGGCTGAAGTTCCGTGGCCATCTTGACAACATTTCAAATAATCTGCTAATCGGTGCCGTTAACTTTGAGAATAACAAAGTCAATGAGGTCAAAAACCAGTTAACCAACCAGTATGGACCTGTGCCGGAAACTGCTCGTGCTTACAAGGTAAGTGCATCTGCAAAAGGAGAGAATTGGGCAGCTCTCTAAGCTCCTTAGTGGTCAACTCTACATTGATCGGTTTCCTTGTCTTTAGCTGGTCAATGTCGGGCAGTGTTGGGCTCTACCTCTGGGCTGAAGAGAAGGAAAATTGAGTGACTTCTCCTGCAAAGTGCTACTCCAATGGTGACAGCATCGAGACTGTGATTGTGATACCAACCTCGGTCACTTGCCAGCATTCGATATTTAAGCCTGTGCATGACTGACCCCATCAAGGTATCAGAGAGCTGCTCTGCCCCATTAAGTGTTGTTGCCTCCAGGATAGGGGAAAGGGCAGTTAAAAGGAGCAAATTAGTCATGTCTACCTTAGGCTTGCCACCCCTCCAGAGGTGCCCTGGAGTCTCCTGGATGCTGTTGCAAGAAACCAGGTTAAAATGATGGGAGAATTTTTAAAAGTTGTTCATTTTTTTTCATTAGTTAGAAAAATATTGCAGTTGGGAGAAAAGAAAACTGTTTGAGTGTGGACTGGTCAGAGGCTGAGAGGTGAAACCTTCAGGAATATGTCCAGCTAGAGTTGGCAACTCTCGTTTATTGCCCAAGAGCAAAGTATAAGGTTTTTATTCCTTTCCACAGAAACAAGGCATCAACTGGGTGGTGGTTGGTGATGAGAACTATGGTGAGGGCTCCAGCAGAGAGCACGCTGCCCTTGAGCCTCGGCATCTAGGAGGTCGCGCCATCATTGTCAAGAGCTTCGCTCGAATTCATGGTAGGTGTATATTGTAGAAATCGAAACTCGTGTTGGAGATGCAGTCTACTCCTTCAAAAAATGTAATTGTACCATCATTTTGAATTAAGTGGTGCCAATAACAGCAAAGAGGCAACTGAGTGCTGGAAAAATTCATTTAGTGACTTTGAATGAAGAAGTGTGATTTTGATAAGTGGGCTGCCCCTCTTTCCCTTTTTGGGATCCTGGGCCATGGGGCTGCTTCAGCTGCCTGTGCAGCTGCAGAAATCTCGGCAATTTCTGAATCTCGGGGGATCACTCATTCTTCAGTTGTTTTTACATCCCTGAGCTACCTGCCCTTTTATTAGGAGGACTGTTCCTTTTGAGTCTTTCACAACCAAAGCTCCCACGGTTCATTGGCCAAACCCTAGAGTGACTCCATTTTGATAGATTCAGTGTGTGCGCGCAGTCAAATCTGCGTCCAGGATGCTGGACATAAAAGCAAAATACTGCGGATGCTGGAAATCTGAAATAAAAACAAAATGTGCAGGAAAAACTCAGCAGGTCTGGCAACATCCGTGCAGAGGGGAACAGAGTTAATACGAGTCCGTATGAATCTTCTGAAGAAGCAGTCACTCAGACTCTAAACGTTAACTCTGTTTCTCTCTCCATAGATGCTGCCAGATCTGCTGAGTTTTTCCGGCATTTTCTGTTTTTCATTGTTAATTGACGATGTAAGGGAATCCCAGTTTATCTGAAACTAATGTGGCCCTTAGAGATTTTTTTCCCCTTTTGGACAGCTAGATGTCAGAAACACAAAAAGCCATCAGTCTGCTTGAAAATCAACAAATTACTGAGAATTTCTTGAACTAACTTCAATTGCCTGACATAGAGCACACGTTCTATCCTCGTATGAGTGCGCCTCACTTGCCTGACCCTAGATAAGTTAGATACAGGTTAACAAAAGCCATGGTTTAGGTGTCCTGCCCCGCCAAAGCTGCATGACCTACCGTTGGGAGTTCAACTGAAAAACTTCTTATGGCTTTTCACTGCTTGTCCAGCTAGGACAACCCCACTGTTAGGACATTGGCTTGTAAGATTATGTGGAACTGAATGAGAAGAATTCTAGCCCTCAAATGAGTCAAACGGGCCTCGAAGAGTAGAATTATGAGAATAGGTTGCATAGACTGGGCTTGTATTCCCTTCAGTACAGAAAGATTAGGGGATGATCTATTTGAGATGTCTAAGGTGATTAAAGAATTTGATGGGGCAGATAGAGAAATTATTTCCTCTGATAGGGGAGTCCAGAACAGGGCAGGGGACAACTTTGAAATGAGTGTATTGTACAGGAGTATCCGCTTAGATGAAGAACCTAGAGTGGGGCATGGAACACACTCATCTTCTGACTGAGGGGTCAGTGCTACCAATGGTGAGCCTAGCTGACACTCGTTGACTCTAGCCCAATTCTTGTACCTTAAGAAATTGTGGGTGTAATGTGAATTCTGTGCTTGCTTTGTAGAAACCAATCTCAAGAAGCAAGGACTCCTGCCTCTGACCTTCGATAATCCTGCCGATTATGACAAGGTGCAACCGGATGACAAAGTCTCCATTATTGGGCTGAAGGAATTTACCCCTGGAAAGGTACCAACATGGAGTTGTGCTTCTTTCTGTTTGGAGCTCACTCAGCACCTATTTATACAGTGTTGTATTGGAATTTTAAAAAATAACATACTGAGCATGAGAAATGACGATTTGACCCATGGAAGCCCATCCCTTTGGTACCTGCTCTTTGATAGCATCCAGTTGTTCCAAACTTTATCAGATATTAAGGAAAGCCATTCTCCCAGCACCTGTTCTTTATACTTTCTCCTAATTTAAAATTAAGATTCATGGCCCTAGTTTTACTTTTTTACTTCTGGCTTTACCTTGCCAATACCATTTCACGTTTTCCTAATTTATGCACTTCACACAACCACGCACATTTATCTGTCCTGGAAAATTAGGAGAAGGGTTCGGAAAAGCTAAGCCAGACCCCTCTGATTCTCCCATCCTGCATAACACCCCAGCCGCCATCCGACTGATTAGTTTTCAACCGCCTGTCACATGAGAAACAATGTTGGGCTCCAAGGATACACGCTCACTGTTAGAACGATAGGTCTGGTTAACATACGGTCTGAATTTAAGGTGGGTGGGGGGAGCCTGAGAACCGGTGGTTGACTCCAGAAGCAGTGGTTCCCATATTTGCACTCTCTTAGCAAGCTGAATCTGCTTACCGAACATGGGAAAGAACATAGCACAAGGAGTTCAACACTTAGCCCCTCGAACGCCATTCAGTGCGCTCGTGGCAGATCTGCAACCTAACTCCATATGTCCCTCAGTCAAAATCAGCTAGCACAATGTAACACCAGTTATGTATTCAAGGTACCCTTGTTGTTTTGGGCTGCATAGCATCCATGTTTCAGTGCTACCTGTGCTACAAATGTGTGTACATGTTCTTTCTGTCTGCAAAGAACAGGGCCATGTATATTAATCTGTGTAGCTTCCAGTACACGCAAATGCACCACACTGCGAGCCTGACTGACCATCTTAAATCGGTTGTCAGCGTAATTCTCAGCACATTGAGGATTATTTAGCAAATGTCGTCCAATCGCAGAATCATATCTAGTGTTGGACACTTAGTTTTATGTTTTACAAGCACAGGCTGGTTGGTCCATAACTTACCTGTTGCAAACAGCAGTTGCGACATGCTGTTTGATACGATCCGCCAGTCTTTAGGACGTACAGTCTACATACCTAGCATCACACTGGCACTGAAATTCATATCCAACATTACTCATTTGTGTGATAGGCAGAACGACTTTTTGGCTTGACGGTAGCATCCTGTTAGTGGCGAATACCACTCGTGTTGCTACTGTATAGTAACAGCGTGAAACAGCTAGCTTCACCTGGTGCCCAGTTTTTTGAGATACCTTACCCTTCCAGGGTAATCTGAGGTAGACTGGGCACTTTTCAAGGCTGAAAGTGATGGCCCTGGGCCTGTTCATGAGTTTGCACAGAGGAAGACTAAATTACTCAGAAATTACAGACCATTTAGTCCACCTGCTGTATGCCAATGTTTACAGTCCACACAAACCTCCTCCCACTCCAATTCATCTCAGCCCATCAGCACAAAAAGGTTAAAGCAAAGAACTGCGGATGCTGGAAATCCAAAACAAAAACAGAAATAGAAATACCTGGAAAAGCTCAGCAGGTCTGGCAGCATCGGCGGAGAAGAGTACAGTTGACGTTTCGAGTCCTCATGACCTGTTGACAACAGGTCATGAGGACTCGAAACGTCAACTGTACTCTTCACCGCCGATGCTGCCAGACCTGCTGAATTTTTCCAGGTATTTCTGTAGCACAAAAAGGTAGTAGTTCTACAGCTTTGAGGCCTTGGGAGCTAAGTTATAGCTGGAGAAAATGTGGGTAGGAGGGGGTAGGGAAGTTCAGAAACACAATGACCTTTAAAGTAATGACAATAGCGTCTTATCCAAACCGGACACTCATCAAACATATTGCTGGGCATCTTCGCTGCTCGGTTCAGTCATCCCCACCTCCTGATTTTGACACTGGTATTTTCTGCAGTCAGGTCTCATTTTATTTTTCTTCTTTTGTTCTTTCTCCTCATCCTTTTTCAGCCTCTCACTTGTATCCTTAAGCACAAGGATGGCAGCCAAGATACATTAGTGCTCAACCACAGCTTCAACGAGGGTCAAATTCAGTGGTTCCAAGCTGGCAGCGCGC
This sequence comes from Cetorhinus maximus, assembly GCF_964194155.1. Classification (NCBI taxonomy): domain Eukaryota; kingdom Metazoa; phylum Chordata; class Chondrichthyes; order Lamniformes; family Cetorhinidae; genus Cetorhinus; species Cetorhinus maximus. The sequence goes on along the minus strand of NC_135907.1, from coordinate 2,084,340 downwards.
TCAACAGGATGAAGGAGCTGCAGAAGTAAAGGGGCCTGCTTCTGGAGGAGAAGGGAGAGGAGACTGTGACCAAGGACTTGGTTGTACTCGTGTATCTATTGCTCAGCCTTGACTGCTGCCAGATCCTCCAGTAACATGCACTGTGACATTCAGCAGTTGCACTCAGTCAGGTCCGATATTCAGACACCACCTTTTGGACAATCAACAATTAGCCTGTGTTAGTGATCATTTTTAAATATAATTGGTTCATTGTCTCCTACCTCGCCATGAAGTGAACGGAGCCTAATTTCTGTGGTCCTCTTAGATGCTATTTATTTTTTATTTTCTGTACATTTTGCTTTGCCAGGAGAAACCAAACTAATGAGTTTGCTTCCCCTTTCAATGTTTTAAGGTGTCGCCAAATCAAGTAACATTCGGTTCATGGTTTTCAACAAAAAGAACTGACCTAATAAAATCGAGAAACTGAAACCTGTTCTTCAGGGCTGGTAAATCACTGGCATAGGCGGTGTGTATGATATTTCTGTTGAACAGGGAATCTAGCCCTGGAGCCTGAGGCACTGGTAAATGAATGCTGGTCTCTGTAGGTGGTGTGTGGTACTGCTGTACATGTTTTTTTTCTCATTAGCAAACCTGGCTTAAATTTCCCATCTGTGGTTCACCTCAAGAAGGCAATTATGGGTATTCTTGAACCACTACTGTACTTGTTGTGAAGGTGATCCCATGGTGCTGTTGGAAAAGGAATCCCAGGATTTTGGCCCAGTGCCAATGAAAGAATGGTGATATATGTTCAAGATAGCTTAGTGTGTGGCTTGGAGATGATGGCATTCCAATCCATTTGCTGCCCTTACCCTTCCAGGTGTTGGAGGTTGCCAAATAATCCTTGGAGAGCAGATATTGATAGCTGATGGTGGAGATTTAGTGATTGAGGTTTCAATCAAGGTGGTTGCTTTGTCCTAGATGGTATTGAGCTTCTTGAGTGTTGTTGCAGCAGCACCCATCCAAGCATCTGAGGCATATGAAGAATATTCCATCAAATTCTTGACTTGTGCCTTATAAGTGATAGAAGGGCATTGGGATGTTAGGAGATGAGTCACTTGCTGAAGTATATCCAGCTTCTATCTGCTCTAGTAACCACAGCATTTCTGTGGCTGATCTAGTTGAGATTTTGGTCACTAGTGACCCCAGGATGTTGATGTGGGAATTGGTGATGGTAATGCAATTGAATGTCATGGGGAAGTGATTAGGCTCTGCCTTGTTGGAGGTGGCCATTGCCTACTGCAATTGTAACTTGCCACATCAGTCTAAGCCTGGATATTGTCCAGCTGATGATAGTTGGGTCTTGGAAGCTTCCCTCGGGAACTTCTGGGATATCCTGTGGCTGCGATGATTGGTATCCAGCAACCACAATTGTCTGCCTTAGGTATACTCCAGCCACTGGAGAGTTTCCCCCCACCCCTGTCTGGTTTTACAGGTAGTCTTTGGTGACTCACTTGATTGAACACTGCCTTGATGTCAAGGGCTGTTACTCTAACCTCCCCTCTAGATTTCAGGTCTTTATGTCCGTGTTTAGACCAAGGCTGTAATGAGGTCTGGGATCTGAATAGCCCTGATGGAACCCGATCTGAGTTGAACAGGTTATTGGTGAATAAGTACTGCTTGATAGCATTTCTGATGACTCCTTCCTTCTCTTTGCTAAGGATTGGAAGTAGATTAATAGGACAGTAATTGGCCAGGTTGGCCTTGTTCTTGGACAGGATATAACCTGGGCTTTTCCACATTCAGATGGATGCCAGAAACTATACTGGAACAGAGTTGAAGCTGAAATAAAAACAGAAATACCTGGAAAAACTCAGCAGGTCTGGCAGCATCGGCGGAAAAGAGCAAAGTTGACGTTTCGAGTCCTCCATGACCCTTCAACAGAACTAAGTAGAAATAGGAAAGGGGTGAAATATAAGCTGGGTTAAGGGGATGTGGGGGGGGTGGTAGAAGGGGGGTGTGGTTGGGACAAGCAGCAGTGATAGGTGGAGATAACCAAAAGATGTCACAGACAAAAGAATAAAGAGGTGTTGAAGGTGGTGAAGCTATTTTTGGAGCACATGTCTTAGGCATAAAATGTTGTCAGAACCCATAGCTTTTGCTTTTCTAGTGAACTTCAGCCATTTCTTGATATTTCCTGGAATGAATCAAATTGGCTGAAGACTGATGGTGGCGAAAGATCATCCACTCGACACTTTTGGCTGAAGATGGTTGTAAATGCTTTAGCTATTGCACTCAAGTGCTGGGCTCTGCCATTGTTGAGAACAAGAATATCCATGGCGCTTTCTCCTCCTGCTAATTGCCTAGCCCAGGAGACTGAGGGCCTGCTCAATGACCCTCATCCCAATTGGAAGTGTGTACAGTAAATCAATTTAATATTAGTTCAGGAGTTGTTGCGTTCTCAATAATCTGATTTCAATTGTTTGTTTCCTCCTAGAAGAGATTGTTTATTTGGAAAGCAGCTGATCAAAATTGAAAAGGGTTATAAACTTTGAGGTGGAGGGGTGAGAGAAAATGAATTTTTAACATAATTAGTTCACTTCTGGGTATCTGAGATGTTGACCATCGCCTTGCTTTGGCTGGGAGAGAAAAGAATTAGGTGATGTTTGCTAGTGTGAACCAATAACACCATTCCCTAAAAGATAGCTGGTGCTCAGGAGTAGCAATGATTAGCAATCCAGTTTTTTTCTCTCCCAACACTATCCAACCCAACGGTTTTAGTAAATCCATATCCTGCTACTTCCATGACAATGGGCAATGTTGTTAGACCCACCTCTTCTCTGTTCTGTGTGTTTATATTGTCATCAGCCACTAGTCATTTGTGGGGAACACAATCCTAGGGTGAAATTCAGGTTGCCAACTCTGGCTAGATGTATTCCTGGTAGTTGCATCACATGACCCCTTCCAAATGTCCCACCCCTTCGCTATCCCGACATGTCCATTCTTATGGCATCCAGCCTTCACAAACCTATTGAAAAGTGAAATGCTCTTCATTATCTAATTGGATGATTCCTGACCATCAAACAACCTTTTACTCCCCATATCCATTATCTTTACAACTATTAAATAAGAGGGTTGAAAGAAAATTACAATTTTTTTAATGCCCCTATGATTTTTCTCCTGTGTTGCTCCCGGCAGTGACCTGGAGATTAAACCTTCAATTCCTTGAGATTCCAGGCTATTGCTGGAATGTAATTCTGGAATGGAATGGAATTCTGCCCCTTGATCCATGGATGATTTTTATCCCAACTTCATATTTCTGAATTGGTTCCATAACAATTAATACCACTGCCTAACACTCAGTTCTGAAATTTTCAATTGATCCCATGCCTCAGCAGTTTTGTTGAAGAAGTGCTTCTTGACACCATCCCTGAACAGCCTAGCTCTGATGGGCTGGCAAATCTCAATGGTGTTAGTCCTGGGGTCATGGTGAAAATGGTGAAGTTGAGCCTGCTTTATGTATCAGCGTCCTTACATGACTCTCTTTGCATCACACAAAGCCATGTCAGTGCAACAAACTGCCTCAAACTCTGCATTTAGTGTTCACGAAACTCTCTGGTCTCCATGAATAGGGCTATTTACGTTTGAGTGTTTATTTTAAGTTTGTTCTTGGGATGTGAGTGGTACTGACAAGGTCGCATTTATTGCCCATCTCCAGTTGCCCCAGAAAGGTGGTGGTGAGCCACTTGTTTTGTAGCAATCTTTTTTTGAGGGGCACCTCAGAGGGCATTGAAAGTCAACCATGTAGTGTGGGATTGGAATCCCATGGAGACGAGCGAGGTAAAGCTGACACATTCCCTTCCCTGAGATAGTTTGAATTTTATGATAATCTGGTCACTTTTTCTGGTGTCTGCTGCTAAATTGTCAGATTTATGGAAGTCAACTTTGCAACTTCCCTGGGTGGGGATTTGAACCCTAATTGCTAGGACTGTACACTAACTGGTACTGTCAGGGGATATCAAATCAAGACATTTGATCAAAGTCAATCATCTCAGTTCCCAAACTGCAGGGTTAGGTCATTGCTGCTACCTTTGTTTCCCGAAGCTGTTAGCACATAATGGGGTATGGGTACGAGGGTGCTTGCAGTCATACTGTATCTCACTCCAGTGGCTATTCATCTGCGAGCACAGACTAGTGTGCCAGGCTATTTGACAATGGAGGAGCATCATAACCAAGTTACGCCATTGAGCTGTTCGAGCCTGTTCCGCCATTCAGTTAGACCGTGGCTGAACTGTATTACCTCCTCACCCTGGCTCTGACCTTGGGCTGCTGTCCCACGCCACCTAGAAGTTGCATCAGCAGAGACCAAGAACCAGATTCTTCAGTTGTGCATCCTTTTGGGTGTAGATGGCATTGGGAGATGAAACAAGAGGCAGTGGTGCTCCTCCAATGGCTTCGTAAATCAGTGAGTAAAGAGTCCTGCAAAGCAGAAAGTTCCTAACTTTGATCTCTGCACTACTGGATTGGGTGATTTGGAGTGTGCCAATAGATCACCTTTGAGTTGGGCTGGAAAAAATGGTCAGGGGTTCTTGCTTTTGATCTCTACTATTGACTCCTGCTGAGTAATGCACATATGTGGTTGTGCAGCGATTGTGGGATCTGGCATGATCAAATAGCCTACAATGTCAGCTTTGTACAGTGGTAGCACTCTTGCCTCTGAGTCCCACATCCGAGCCTGAAGTGCACAAACCAGGCTGACGCTTCAGTGCAGCACTGAGGGAGCACAGTCTCGAAACATTAAACCAGGGTCGTGTCTGCTCTCTTGGGTGGACGTAAAAGATACCAAAGTGCTATTTTGAAGAAGAGCTGAGGCAATTTCCAATATCCTGGCCAATATTTAAGCCTCAGCCATCACTAAAGCAGGCTATATGTTAAGTAAATAATATTTTAAAAATAGTGTCCGTGATGTTATAGAAACATAGTATAGTCATTATCTCATTGATGTTTGTGGATCCTTGCTATGCACAATTTGGCTGCTGTATTTCCTACATTACAACAGGGACTAACACTTCATACTTCATTGGCTGTAAAACACTTTGGGACATCCTGAGGTCGCGAAAGGTGCTATATAAATAACTACAAGTTTAGTTTTGTTGACTTCACCATTAAGGCTCACACTTGAGGATAGGGTACTTGGCAGAGGTACCAGAGCTTAAAATCCAACAGGGCGAGGGGGGAAGAAAATGGGCAGGAATGCAAGAATTGCACTGATTTCCAAATGAATCCATGCAGTCATAGTTTTGCTCCATATTAACTTGCACTGAATTCTTTGCCCAAGATGTACCACCTTCTAGAGTGTGTCAGGCATGTCTATAAAGCCAGCGTAAGCTTCAATGATTCTGAATTGACATACCCTTCTGAAAAATAAAGCTAAATAAATGTGTATTTGTGTTCAAACTGAATAACTACAGCAGCTGTAGTAAATGTTGAGCAAAGAATACCATTCCACACCCACAATCACTTGCAATGCCTGCAGTTTGCAAGCTCCCTTTTAAATTAAAACATAGCATTAGTCAAAATATTACAGGCGTTAAAGACCTTTACACATTGGGTTTTCCCTTTTTGGCTTCAATGAAAATGCCAGTGAGACTCGTGTTAGTTAATTTAGTAAATGAGTTATTTGTTAATTCAGTGAATTGTTGCTGTGTGGGTAGAGGCTTTGTGTTTTGAGTTAACCAACAGAGGAAATAAAGATGAGAAAAACAAGCATGGGATGGCCCCCCACCCCCCCAATGCCCCAACAACCCCCCTGCCACCCCAACTCCCCAGTTTTCTGGCCTGATCTACTGATGACTGGGTCAGGTTTCTTTGGTCTGGCCACTCTCCACAACCTCATCCATGTAACATTTCTTCATGTACGGTTTACAGTAACTCACCTGAATCCCCACAGCCTGCCACTACCTACAAGACACAAGTCAGGAGTGTGTTGGGAGACTCTCCACTTGCCTGAATGAGAGCAGCTCCAACAGCACTCAACAAGCTTGACAGAATCCAGGACAAATCAGCCCACTTAATCACTGTCCCATCCACCAGCTTAAACACTCACTCACTCCATCACTGACACACAGTAGCAGCAGTGTGTGCCATATATGAGGTGCACCGTAGCAAGTATCCTTCGACAGCACCTTCCAAACCTGCAAGCTCTACCACCTAGAAGGACAAGGGCACAATCCTGATTTGGGACTATATCAATGTTACTTCATTGTTGTTGGGTTAAAAATCTGGAACTCCCTATCAGCACTGTGGGTGTACCCTGCCCCACATGGACTGCAGCGGTTCAAGAAAATGGCTCACCATCACCTCAAGGGCAATTAGGGATGGACAATAAATGCTGACCTTGTCAGCAACGCTCACATCCCAAGGAAAAATTTTAAAAAGTGTGCCTAGAAGCTGTTAAATCTTGGGAATGCATAGCAGCTAATCCTATTGTCCCCTGTTGAATTTCAGGCTCTGGCTAGTTCTGGAGCATTGGTCTTCAGTACTACTGCTGGGATGTTGTCAGGACCCATAGCCTTTCCTGTGACCAGTGCCTTCAGCTGTTTCTTGATATCACATGGAGTGCACCTGAAGACTTGCATCTGTGATGCTGGGGAACTCGGGAGGGAGCCAAGATGGATCAGCCCAGAGTCTTTCTGCTTCTGTGAGGTTCAGAAACCAAAAGAAAGGGGCTGTATCAATGCAAATCTTTTTCCTTTCTTAGCTTAGTAGTTGTCTCCAGTTATCACTTTCCGTGATGTTCTTGGTGAACGGTTCTTGCCCTTTTGTGTGTGAGAGTTCTGCTGACTGGCTTTCAGCCATTGTCTGCACAGCTTCGACAACTGGCTAAATAGCACGGGCAGAGAGCTGGGAGTCAGGTTTCAGCTGATCTAACTCTTTCAGAGATTTCGTTGGGGAGCAGGAGGAAATTAAATTACTTCATGCTCTCCTCCCCTTCTCGCTTCTGGCCACAGATAAACTCCAACTAATGGGATTCATTATGTGGTCCCAGGGCTTTGCCACTTCAGACAGGCCAATAGGAGATGTGTTAATGGACAATTGCATTTTTGATGTTCTCCCCACCCACTGAGAAGCAGGAAAATTGCCAGCACAGAGCTAAGAGTGGGCACGGAATCTAATCTACAACCCAACCAGGGGCTGCTTTTCCAATCTGGTGTGCCATCTTCCTGTATTTTAAAATGTTTGAAACTGCTCTTTACATTATCACAACAAGAGTAATTTTGGTTCTCTTTTATCTCACTGTTACTTCCCCCAGATCCAGGACAGACCTGCCCAATGGCTGTCATGTCCCCTTCACTTGAGCAGGAGTAAAATGTCTCTGGACAGGTTTAGTTTCCCTTTACACCTTGGCCTAGAACTGCACCACCTTCCTCCCAGGCTGAAGTGCCGGTAGTTGAGATTGCTTCTGCCAACATGACTGCCCCAGTCCAGGGAGTCCAACTCCCGAAGAGAATGCCAAAAAGAATGATTTAGTAAATCGCTACAATTCTACTCAAAACAACAGTGTCAGCTTGAGACCCCATGCATTGAGTAGCAGTGGCGTGGGGGGAGGTGCATGGGGAAGGTGAATGGTAATTATTGCCTCCCCATGACCATTAAAAGCCATAGTTCTTGCTGTAAAGCATCTCTCGTGTATGTATGAGTTGTACTGGGTGCACAGTGTCTAAAATCTGCCCACATGCGTGTATCCACCGTGTCTGCTGTCAGGTGCTTGTGCCAGGAACAGGTCTCATCACACCAGCTCACCACCCCTTCCCCACCGCCGACCACCCCCCACCCTACCCGAAATAAACAGTCCAGCCTCTTTCTGTTCCAAAGCAAATCTTGCTTGGAGCAGTTGGGGAGCCATGTGTAATTGAATTCCTTCCACTCTGCCTCTCCATACCTCCTGCCCCACCATGTATTATCGTCATTGGTGTTCCATGAGGCAGCAAGTGTTTACGCTATGTGTATTCACAGAGATGTCCACATCCCGTCGGGCAGTGGGTGTGGAACTGAAACCAGTCCATGACGTGCTGGAGGTGTCCTCCGTGTGTACAGCCCTGGCACCAAACAAACAGCCCCTTCACCGCATGGTGGCAAATAGCACAGGTGCTGGCACCACGGCGGCACCTAGCAACAAATAGAACACAAATCGTAAATAATCTATATATACATACACTTGAATTTCAGGAGATCAGCAGCCCCACAGACCCAGCCCTGGCTTCTCCCGTGTATTATTTTGATGTTTTGATAAGAGTAGATAGGGGGAAAACTGTCTTTGATGGCAGATTAGGTAACCAGAGAATAGAGATTTAAAGTGAGTGGCAAAAGAACCAAGGTGAGAATGTTTTTATGCAGCGACGTAATGATGACCTGGAAGGTCGGTGGAAACAGATTCAATAGTAACTTTCAAAAGGGAATCGGAAGGCTTAGAAGGCTACAGATATAGAAGCCAGAGGCTACAGCTTGAGGGACGCCACTCCCACATCAAGCATGGCCGACCAGGAGTGTCTCCCACTATTACTGCCTGCCGTAGGTGTGTTGGAAGGATTTACAGGTTGATAACCTGTTTTGCCATGTTATGAACATAGCTTCCTTGGCCACCAAATCCTGGGGTGGGATGCGAACTCGAAGCTTCTGGCTCAGAGACAGGGACGCTATCTGCCACACCACGAGACCTCCTATTTGGATAAATACTTGAAAAGAAAACATTTGCAAGGCAATGGGGAAGACTTAAGGGTGTGGGACTAGAGCAAGTGCAATGGGCTGAATGGCCTCTTTCTGCACAATGATTAAGTACACCTCTTTCAGGTACCATGCCCTAAGAGGGTGTTGGTGATCATGGACTTCCATTGGGTTGATCCATGATTATGCTTGGCAAAGTACTGCAGTGGTTTGCCATTGTCTTCTGCAGTGTGGCTGACCAGGAAACTCCCGCACTCACCGCCTGCCATCAGACATATTGGTAGGATTTGCAGGCTGATAATCAACCTGTTTGGCCAAGTTATGAACGCAGCTTCCATGGCCATCATGTCCTGAAGTGGGACTTAAACCCAGAGTTTCTGGCCCAGAGGTAGGTACGCTACCCATTGCCCTACAAGACCTCCCCAGTTCAACACTACTTTTTTTAATAATACTTCCCCATTTGAGTAATCTCACCCTGGGCTACAGTTCCCCAATGCCTTGCCCCAAGTACCCATTCAAGTCTGTACAGGCTCATGCTGCCATCACCAATGGAACTGTTGTGGGGAACGACCCACCCATCCCCTGCCACACAATCTAGCCAGCAAGCCCATGCCCGCAAGATACCCACTGTCCATTTCACTTGCCTCTCGCACATCCAGCCTCGGGTGTTCATTGGCCGCTTGCAGTTGTTGCAGTTCACGTGCAGTGTCGTTGACGCCTGGTTCAGGCAGTTGATGGATCTGCACGTACTCAGTTTGATAACTTCGTTGGCCACGTTCCAAAGTTGGAAACGCTGGAGCAGGTCAATGTAGGACGTGTACCAGTGCTCCTACGGAGTTTAAAGACATCAGGAGCTATAATTCACACTGTTGAAAATATCTTCCAATAAACAAACTGGACACTGCAGGTAGTCCCAAGGATCCAGAAACAAGAGAGAGCCATTCAGCCCCTCAAACCTGTTCCGTCATTCAATTACAGGAACATAGGAGCAGGAGTAGGCTATTCGGCCTTTCAAACCAGCTCCGCCATTCAATAAAACCATGGCTGATCTGGTTGTGGTCTCAAGTCCACTTTCCTGCCTGTTCCCCATAGCCCTCAACTTCCTTGTTGATCAAAAAATCTGTCTAACTCAGCCTGGAATATATTCAATGACCCAGCCTCCACTGCTCTCTGGGGAAGAAAATTCCAAACACTAACGACCTCTGAGAGAAGAAATTCCTCCAGATCTCTATCTTGTTTGGGAGGCCCCTTATCCTTAAACTGTGCCCCGGTTCTAGATTCCTCTACGACAGGAAACATCCTCTCAGCATCTACCCTGTCAAGCCCCTTCAGAATCTTTCATGTTTCAATAATGGCTACTCAAAACTGCCCATTAATTCAGCACTAATCTGCCACTAAATTGGCAATCGTGCTCAGAGAGCCCAGCGGATGAGCAATAGATGTGAGAGTTATTACCCATGGAATGGAGAAAGGTCAGCCTCAAAGTGATGCATGGCACAGAGGCATTAGTGTAGTACCAAACCATGCATAGAGAAGCCAGGTTCATGCCCGACCTGTGCTGGTTTACCTGATCTCATTGATGAGGACTCTACAATTTTCACCAACTTTCCCAGAACCAAGGAGGGGAAATCCAGCCAGCTTCCCACTTCTAATCATGCCACAGTGATTCCGAGGGGTTCGAGGCTGTGAATGTCAGCTGAAGGTAGGATCGATCGGGCCTGACACACACACAGGGGAGTCGTATGTCAATGCTCATTAACTAGATGCTCCGATGAAAAATAAGGACATGGTAAAGTAAGCTGCATCCTACCCTCCATAGACTTGAGCTCATTCCAAACCACTCAAAGTTTCATTCGTTCATCTCTCACTGACTGACACTGCCTCCCAATCCTCCAACTGTTTGACTTTAAAACTCTCACTTGCGTTTTCAATCTCTGTAACCTCCTCCCTACCCTACAATTCAAGAGCCCTGTGTCCTTCCAGCTCTGTCCTCTTGTGCATTTCTCACATCATTTGCCCCACCGTTGACAGCTGGGCATTCAGGAGTCTGGAACGTAAGCTCTCCCCAAACCTCTGTCTCTAACTCCCTCTCCTCCTTTAAGATCCTCCTTAAAACCTAACCCTGCTACCGATACTTTAATCACCCGCCCTTATATCTCCTGTGGCTTGGTGTCAGATTTTGTCTGAGCATGCTTTTGTGTAGCGCCTTGGGGGCATTTTCTTACATTAACGGCAAGTGGTTGTTGTAAGAGTCAACACACTCAATAGAGAGGGGAGAGCTGGGGCACAATTCATCCTGATCGTGTCGGGCCGTACCTGTGTCTGCTCATCGATTTCTTTCTTAATCCTGTCTCCGAGCACAATCAGGACCGATATGGCCATCTGCACGTCGCCCTGCTCAGCATAGAAGCACATCATGTCCCTGACGATGGGATTGAAGTAATCGGTGGAAAACCCATGTTCAAACGGTGGCTGCGAGACAGAGACGAGAGAAATGCCCTCGGTCGGAGTCAGTGAGAAGGAATCTGCCTCATTGCCGCTGATGTGGGGAGAATCCGTCTTGTCCTGGAAATGATCGAGGGTGGTCGGGTGATCCAGGATTTCGTGTCTCAGTGGGAAGCCCTCCTGTGGAAGAATGAACTCATGGTCTTCTCCTGAAGAAAGGAAACCCAGCAACTTCAGTTAAACTTGAAGGAAACGCTCCTCTACCAGAGGAACCTGCCCCTTCACCTTAATACGCAAACACTGCCTGTCATGGCACTGAGCCACAATGACGAGGAATACCTGGGTAAATTCCTGTGGTGACGGTATGAACTAAACCCAGCCAGATCAGCAACAGTAAGTCTGGATTGGCTTCAGCACATCCTGTACAGTGGCAGAACAGCTAAGGTTCTGCTGCTGACTGTTATCCGGTGATCCCTGTATAGCATCAGGCTTGGCTGTAAGGCTCTCCCACAGGCAAAAAGCCTACCAGCTACACTCTTAAATAAATACAGGATGAATCTAGGAGGAGCTGGCGGAGAGCTGATGCCGTGGAATTGAATGTGGATCAGGAGAGGAGGGAAGAACTAGCTCAGCTGGCACTATAGACTGATGTCCAAAACTGATCCCTTCCTTTTCCTATTCTGGAGGCTGAGGCAAATAGTAGCCACCTGTCCCCTTGATGTAACACAAGCCCTTGGTCCTTAACATAGAGGGTGCAGCACAGAAACAGGCCATTCGCGTTTATGTTCCATACGAGCCCCCACCCATCTTACTTTATCAAACTCTATCAACATATAAACTTCTGTTCCTTTGTCCCTCCTATACTTTACCTAGCTTCCCCTTAAATGCATCAATGAACCAAATCTCTGTGGTAGTACATTCCACAGTCTAACCAGTCCCTTGGCAAATAAGTTTTTCCTGAAATTCCCTCTTGGCTTTATTAGTGACTAGCTTATGTTTATGGCCCCTAGTTCTGGTCTCTCTCCCCACCCCCTGCTACTGCCCCATCCCCAGCTATGTGGAAAGATCTCTATGCGTACCCTATCAACTTAGCAAAACTCCTTCATAATCTTAAAGAGCTCTACCAGGTCACCTGTCAGACTTCCCTTTTCTGCTGCAGCGAAGGACTATTTCCAGGTCACTCACTCACCTCGAGCATTTTCATGGTCGACAATGAAGAAATCATCTTCATCACCTTCACCATCGCCAAACAGATAATCTGCTGGGGCATCGCTTCCTTCCGTCTCCTCGTTCTCTGAAAGGATGGGAAATGCTGAATGACTTCACTAGGATAAAAAATTCTTTCCAAAACGTTGAAAATATCCAACAGGTTAGAGGGGGTAGTTCCAACAAGCTACCCTTCTTGGCAGCTTGACACCGCCCAGGACAAAGCAGCTCTCTTAATTGCGCCCTCCCACCATCCACCACCTTAAACATTCACTCCCTCCACCACCGATGCACAGTAGCAGCAGTGTGTGTACCATCTACCTGATGCACTGCAGCAACTCACCAAGGCTCCTTCGACGGTACCTTCCAGACTCGCGACCTCTGCCACCCAGCAGGACAAGGGCAGCAGACACATGGGAACACCACCACCTGCAAGTTCCCCTCCAGGTCACACACCATCCTGACTTGGAAATATATCGCCGTTCCTTCATTGTCGCTGGGTTAAAATCCTGGAACTCCCTCCCTAACAGCACTGTGGGTGTACCTACACCACGGGGACTGCAGCGGTTAGCAGCTCACCACTAACTTCTCAAGGGCATTTAGGGATGGGCAACAAATGCTCGTCTAGCCAGTGACACCCACATCTCATGAAAGAATATTTTTAAAAGCTATGATCTCTGTATGGGAATCCAGAATAAGAGGGGCACAAACTCACAATTAGAGCCAGACCATTCAAGAGTGAGATCAGAGTACAGCTCTTCACACAGAGGGATGTGGAAATCTGATACCTTATTCCCCAAAAGGCTGTGGACCACTGGTCCATTGGAGCTATTGAGACTGAGATTAATTAAATTAAAGCTATCAAGGGTTAGGAATCCAAATGTAATTAAATGGGACTGAGGTGCTAATCAGCCATGATCTAATTGAATGGGGGTATGGGCCTGAGGCTCTGAATGGTCTATTCCTGTTCTTATGGACCACCCGATGTGGCAGCGTAGTGGTACACAACCAGAATTGTGTGGTCTTGGGAGTTTTGTGACCCCTCATATCAATCAGAAACATATGGCTGTTTTTTTTAATGTTCAGTAATGGGATGTGAGCATCACTGGCTAGGCCAGCATTTATTGCCCATCCCTAATTGCCCCTTGAGAACGTGGTGGTGAGCTGCCTTCTTGAACAGCTGCAGTCCCTGTGGGGAAGGTACACCCACAGTGCTATTAGGGAGGGAGTTCCAGGATTTTGACCCAGCGACAGTGAAGGAACGGCGATATATTTCCAAGTCAGGATAGTGAGTGACTTGGAGGAGAACTTCCAGGTGCTGGTGTTACCTACTGCCCTTGCTCTTCTAGGTGGTAGTGGTTGTGGGTTTGGAAGGTGCTGTTGAAGGAGTCTTTCTGAATTCCTGCAGTACATCTTGTAGATGGTACACACTGCTGCCACTGTGCATCAGTGGTGGAGGGAGTGAATGTTTGTGGATGGGGTGCCAATCAAGTGGGCTTTTGTCCTGGATGGTGTCGAGCTTCTTGAGTGTTGTTGGAGCTGCACTCATCCAGGCAAGTGGAGAGTATTCCATCACACTCCTGACTTGTGCCTTGTAGATGGTGGACAGGCTTTGAGGGATCAAGGAGGTGAGTTACTCACTGCAGGTTCCTAGCCTCTGACCTGCTCTTATAGCCACAGTATTTATATGGCTAGCCCAGCTCAGTTATGGTCAATGGTAAGCCCCAGGATGTTGATATTGGGGGATTTAGTGATGGTAATGCCATTGAATGTCAAGGGGCGATGGTTAGATTCTCTCTTGTTGGAGATGGTTATTGCCTGACACTTGTGTTGCACAAATGTTACTTGCCACTTGTCAGCCCAAACCTGGATTTTGTCCAGGTCTTGCTGCATTTGGACATGGACTGCTTCAGTATCTGAGGATCGTGAATGGTGCTGAAGATTGTGCAATCATCAGTGAACATCCCCACTTCTGACTTTATGATGGCAGGAAGGCCAGTGATGAAGCAACTGAAGATGGCTGGGCCTATGACACTACCCTGAGAATCTTCATCCAGTGATACACTGGAACTGAGATAATTGACCTCCAACAATCGCAATCATCTCCCTTTGTGCTAGGTATGACTCCAACCAGCAGAGAGTTTCCCCCTGATTCACATTGACCCGTTTTGCTCGGGCTCCTCTATGCCACACTCTCATCCTTGATGCCATCCTCCATCAGCTGATGAATTGGTACTGCTCCGTGTGGAACACCACTTGGAAGAAGCACTGAGGGTGGAAAGGGCACAGGCTGTACTTTGGATGGAGGACATAAATGTCCATCACCAAGAGTAGCTTGGTAGCACCACTACTGATTGAACTGACCGAGTCCTGAAGGACATTCTGGCTTCATAGTAGGTGGTGAAGGAACTAATGTAAGGGAAAAACATACTTGGCCTGGCCCTCATCAATCTACCTGTCTCAAATACTTCTGTCCATGACTGTATTGGTAGGAGTGACCACCGCACAAGCCCATATGGAGGCGAGTCCTGTCTTCATATTGAGGACACCCAGTTGCTTTGTTTGGCACTACCACTGTGCAAAATGGGATAGATTCAGAACAGATCTAGTTGCTCTAAACTGGGCATCCATGAGGCGCTGTGGGCTGTCAGCAGAAGCAGAATTATATTCAACACAATCTGTAATCTCATGGCTCGACATATTACCCACTCCACCATTACCATCAACCCTGGTTCAATGAGGAGGACATGCCAGGAGCAGTACCAGGCATACCTAAAAATGAGGTGCCAACCTGGTAAAGCTACAAAATAGGACAACTTGTGTGCTAAACAGCAGAGAAAGCATTCTATAGACAGAGCTAGGCAATCCTGCATCAAGTGGACCAGATCAAAGCTCTGTAGTCCTGTGCATTCAGTCGTGTATAATGGACAATTAAGCAACTAACAGAAGGGGAAGCTCCATGAACATCCCCAAGCTCAATAATGTTGCACATTAGTATGTGAGTGTAAAAGATGAGGCTAAACTATTTGCAATCAGTGGTGCTGAGTGCTCCTGAGATCCCCACCACCACAGATACCAGCCTTCAGTTAATTCGATTAATTCCACATGTTATGAAAATCTGGCTGAACACACTGGATACAGCAAAGGCTATGAGCCCTGACAACATGCTATCTGTAGTGGTGAAGACTTGTGCTCCAGAACTAGTCATGCCCTTAGCCAAGCTGTTCCAGTACAGCTACAACACTGGCATCTACCTGATAATGTGGAAAATTGCCTGGGTGTGTCCTATACACAAAAAGGACAAATCTGATCCAGCCAGTTAGCACCCCATCAGACTACTCTCAATCATAACAAAGTGATGGAGGGGGTGACACTCAAGCGCCACTTACTGAGAAATAACCTGCTCACTGATGGCTGAGTTTGGGTTCTGCCAAGGCCACTTGGCTCCTGACCTCATTGCTTCCTTGATCCGATCATGGACAAAAGAGCTGAACTCCAGAGATGAGGTGAGAGTGGCTGTCCTTGACATAAAGGCAGCATCTGTCTGAGGAGCCCTGGCAAAATTAAAGTCAATGGAAATTGGGGGGGAAAACTCTCCACTCGTTGGAGTCATACCTAGCACAAAAGGCAAATGATTGTGGCTGTGGGAGATCAAACATCTCAGCCCCAGGACATTGCTGCAGGGGTTCCTCAGTGCAGTATCCTTGGCCCAACCATCTTCAGCTGCTTCATCAATGACCTTCCCTCCAACAGATTATCAAAAGTGGGGATGTTCGCTGATGATTACACAGTATTCAGGCTTGGGCTAATAAATGGCAAGTAACAGTTGAGCCACACAAGTGCCAGGCAATGACCAACAAGAGAGAATCTTCCCTTTAAATTCAACATCATTACCATTGCTGAATCCCCCCACCATCAACATGCTGGGGTTATCATTGACTAGAAACTTAACTGGACCGACCATATAAATATTGTGGGTATAAGAGCAGTTCAGAAGCTCAGAGTAGCTCACCTCCTGACTCTCTAAAGCATGTCACCCATCTACAAGGCACAAGTTAGGCGTGTGATGGAATACTTACCACTTGCCTGGATTGGTGCAGTTCCAACAACAAAGTTCAACAGCAACCTGGTCAGCACCCCATTTACCAGCTTTGTTACAAAAGTATGATAATTTTCATAATATTATTCTGGTTTATTGTAAAGTAGGTTTATGGGTGTGAGTGTAAATGGTTCTGTCTTGTGTGATTTAATTATATCGGAGTCAGGTAGACTGCAAGCTTGAAATTATCAAAAGAAGTTAGGTGTAGAAGTGTACTTGAAATACTAATGAGTAAACATGGATGAGATTTTAGTATGTAAGGTGTGAAGGAAATTTGTATTTTTAGATAAATGAAGGAATTGTTTGGATTTCAAAAGGATGTTAGGATGTTCACAACTAGCCAGATAAGCAAGGCTAAGCAGTGTATTTATTTTTACCATATGTTACTGACAATATTGGAAACATGAAAGTTTTTATATTATGGGAAAGATAAAGTTCCAAAGGCATGTGGAACAATGGAAGTTACAGATTAAAGCGAGAGAAACATATATAAAGCAGAATGAAAGGCTATGTTGGGGGCCATGTAAGATCTAACAGGAGTGTGTGAAACAGCCTTTAGGAAGCCTCCAGCCATTTTTGCAAAGGTCTGCTGTGTCCAGTAACTAAAGTTGGAGAAAAGCCTTTGGGAATTCCACGGTCAAGTGGGTACTGTGGTAACTTGCTGGCTTGCTTTTTAAATTTAACCTCTACTTTGGACTGTTGTCTTAAAAGGGATGTGTAATTGGAAGTCAGGTTAGTTAGGAATTTTAGGATTTGTTATAGTATTAAGTAATTGTACAAAGAACAAAGAAAAGTACAGCACAGGAACAGGCCCTTCGGCCCTCCAAGCCTGCGCCGACCATATTGCCTGTCAAACTAAAACATTTTACACTTCCGGGGTCCGTATCCCTCTATTCCCATCCTATTCATGTATTTGTCAAGCTGCCACTTAAACACCACTATCGTACCTGCTTCCACCACCTCCTCTGGCAGCGAATTCCAGACACTCACTACCCTCTGCGTAAAAAACTTGCCCCGCACATCTCCTCTAAAGTTTTCTCCTCTCACCTTAAATCAATGTCCCCTAGTAATTGGCTCTTCCACCCTGGGAGAAAGCTTCTGACTATCTACTCTGTCCATGCTACTCATAATTTTGTAAACTTCTATCAAGTCGCCCCTCAATCTCCGTCGCTCTAGTGAGAACAATCCGACTTTCTCCAACCTCTCTTCATAGCTAATAACCTCCAGACCAGCAGCATCCTGGTAAACCTCCTCTGCTCCCTCTCCAACGCCTCCATATCCTTCTGGTAATGTGGCGACCAGAATTGCACGCAATATTCCAAGTGTGGCCTAACCAAGGTTCTATACAGCTGCAGCATGACTTCCCAGCTTTTATATTCAATACCCCTGCCAATGAAGGCAAGCATGCCATATGCCTTCCTGACTACCTTATCCACCTGCGTTGCCACTTTCAGTGACCTGTGGACCTGTACACCCAGATCCCTCTGCCCGTCGATGCACTGAAGGGTTCTGCCATTTACTGTATAATTCCTGCCTGTATTAGACCTTCCAAAATGCATTACCTCGCATTTGTCCAGATTAAACTCCTTCTACTTGGACTTCCAGAAGGCCTTTGACAAGGTGCCGCACAGGAGGCTACTCAGTAAGGTAAGAGCCCATGGTGTTAGAGGCAAGGTACTAGCATGGATAGAAGATTGGCTGTCTGGCAGGAGGCAGAGAGTGGGGATAAGGGGGTCCTTCTCAGGATGGCGACCGGTGACTAGTGGAGTTCCGCAGGGGTCAGTGTTGGGACCACAACTTTTCACTTTATACATTAATGGTCTAGATGAAGGAACTGAGGGCATCCTGGCTAAGTTTGCAGATGATACAAAGATAGGTGGAGGGACAGGTAGTATTGAGGAGGTGGGGAGGCTGCAGAAGGATTTGGACAGGTTCGGAGAATGGGCAAAGAAGTGGCAGATGGAATACAACGTGGGGAAGTGTGAGGTCATGCACTTTGGTAGGAAGAATAGAGGCATAGACTATTTTCTAAATGGGGAGAGAATTCAGAAATCTGGAGTGCAAAGGGACTTGGGAGTCCTAGTCCAGGATTCTCTTAAGGTTAACTTGCAGGTTGACGCGGTAGTTAGGAAGGAAAATGCAATGTTGGCATTTATTTCGAGAGGACTAGAATATAAAAGCAGGATGTGCTGAGGCTTTATAAGGCTCTGGTCATACCACATTTAGAATATTGTGAGCAATTTTGGGCCCCACATCTCAGGAAGGATGTGCTGGCCCTGGAGAGGGTCCAGAGGAGGTTCACGAGAATGATCCCAGGAATGAAAGGCTTAACATATGAGGAACGTTTGAGGACTCTGGGTCTATACTCGATGGAGTTTAGAAGGATGAGGGAGGATCTGATTGAAACTTACAGAATACTGAAAGGCCTGGATAGAGTGGATGTGGGGAAGATGTTTCCATTAGTAGGAGAGACTAGGACCCGAGGGCACAACCTCAGAGTAAAGGGAAGACCTTTTAGAACAGAGATGAGGAGAAACTTCTTTTGCCAGAGAGCGGTGAATCTATGGAATTCATTGCCACAGAAGGCTGTGGAGGCCAGGTCATTGAGTGTATTTAAGACCGAGATAGATAGGTTCTTGATTGATAAGGGGATCAAAGGTTACGGGGAGAAGGCGGGAGAATGGGGTTGAGAAACTTATCAGCCATGATTGAATGGTGGAGCAGACTCAATGGGCCGAATGGCCTAATTTCTGCTCCTATGTCTTATGGTCTTATGGTCTGATCTGCCATTTCTCCGCCCAAGTCTCCAAACGATCTATATCCCGTTGTATCCTTTGACAATCCTCTTCACTATCTGCAACTCCTCCAAACTTAGTGCCATCTGCAAACTTACTAATTAACCCAGTTACATTTTCCTCCAAATCATTTACGTATACTACAAACAGCAAAGGTCCCAGCACTGATCCCTGCGGAACTCCACTAGTCACAGCTCTCCATTCAGAAAAGCACCCTTCCACTGCTACCCTCTGTCTAATAGTCTTATGTATGTGCTTGAAATCTTTTCTTTTGTTAATAAGTATTTTAATTTAATTTTAAAAATCTCTAAAGATCTTAGTGGACTTATTACTTCTGAATTCAGTGCACACATCTTCTCATAAAAAATGCAAATTACAAAACTGTTGTGATAGTGTGACCAAGTTTCCCTTGTGGATTTGATCCACCGGACACACATCATCTGCGATGTGTCCTAACACCTTAAACATTCACTCCTCCATCATTGATGCACAGTAGCAGCAGTGTGTGTACCATCTACAAGTTGTACTGCAGCAACTCACCATAGCTCCTTCGACAGCACCTTCCAAACCCTCTACCTCTACCTGCCGTTCCTTCACTGTCGTTGGGTCCAAACCCTGGAACTTCCTTCCTAGCAGCGCTGGTGGAGAACCTTCATTACACAAACCACAGTGGTTGAGAAGGTGGCTTGCCACCACCTTCTTGAGGGCAATTAGGTATGGGCAATAAATGCTGGCCTTGACAGTGATGATCATATCCAATGAATGAATTAAAAAAAGGGAAAAGACAAGTTCAAGGCTGATGTTCTGAAAGATCTGCATTTATATAGTGCCTTTCTTAGGACATTCTGAAGTGCTTGTTAGACAATGATGTACTTTTGAAATATAGTCACTCTTGTAATGAGGGAAATGTGGCAGCCAATCTACGCACAGCAAGATGCCACAATCAAAAGTGCGGCAGTAAGCAGATATCCTGTTTTGATTATGTTGGTTGAGGTTAGGAAATTCTGTATTTTTAAATGGTGTCATGGAATGTTTTATATCCACATCAGAGGGCTGATGAGGCCTTGGCATAGTGTCTTGTTCAAAAGACAGCACCTCAGTATTGGCAGCGGCAGTGTCAGCTTGGATTATGTGCTCGGTCTCTGGCCGTTGTCACACTCTAAGGATGTCCCAAAGCGCTTCACAGACAATAGATTACTGCTGAAGTATAATCAGTACTACAAGGTTTTGTGGTGCAGTGGGTAGTGTCCCTACGTCTGAGCCAGAAGCTCTGGGTTCAAGTCCCATCCCAGACTTGATGACCAAGGAATTATGTGTTCATAACATGGCCAAACAGGTTATCAACCTGTAAATCCTTCTAACACACGCCAATGGCAGGCAGTAAGAGTGGGAGAGATTCTTGGTCAACCATGTGATGGAAAGAACATCGGAGCCTCTACCATCACTATCCATAGCTCCAGACTACAACATGCATGGAAAAGTGTATGTTTCCACAGAAACCTGGACTCCCCGGGGATCCGTTTGCTCAGTTGACTGCAAGGCCGGTGTGGATCAGATTGGTACCAATGGAACGTTCTGGATGAGGTGGATTTGAGACCTGCCTCCTTGCCCGACCTGTGGTGGAGATTGTAGTGCTACAGATTGGACCTGCCTTTGGGCAGAGAACCCAAGAAGGAGACAATCAGTGCTATAGAAACATGAGCAGGAGGAGGCCATATGGCCCATTGAGGCCGTTCTGCCAATCAAATGATCATGGGCTTCCTATAGCCCCCACCCCCTGCCCGGTCCCAAATCCTTGTGATTCCCTCAGAGATCAAAAATCTGCCCATTTCAGCCTTAAATTCACCGATGGAGCATCCACACCCCATGTTCTAGATTCTCCAGCCAGGGAAACCTCTGTGTCTACCCTATCAAACCCCCTTCAACATAGAGTCATAGAGGTCTACAGCACAGAAAAAGGCCCTTCGGCCCATCGAGTCTGCGCCGGTCAAACAAGCACCTAACTATCCTAATCCCATTTTCCAGCACTAGGCCCATAGCCTTGTATGCCATGGCATCGCAAGTGCACATCCAAATACTTCTTAAACATCCGGTATGTTTGAATGAGATCATGTCTCATTCTTCTAAACTCCAGAGAATATAGACCCAATCTACTCAGCCTCTCGTCATAAGACAACTAACTCCCTCATCCCAAGGACCAATCTAGTGAACCTTTGCTGTACCACCTCCAATACAAGTATATCCTTCCTTAAATATGGAAACCAAAACTGCACACAATATTTCAGTGCTGTTTTATAGATGACTGTGGCAGCCAGTTTGCACACACCTAGATACCATGGGCAGCAAATTAACGATTATGCTATGTACATGTCTCCTGGATTAAAAGATAATGTATCATCTGACTCACCACTTGTAAGAATATTGATATGGTTTAACATTACTTTATCTGTAACAAAGATAAAACTAATATAGATAGACCCGGTTTAAATTGTTTTCTTGAGAAGCCTGTCTTTTGCCCTGAATGATGCTGATGACATGAGGGAAGGTTGAATTTCAGGACAAAGACATTGTACTGTAAGGACAGGCACTTATAATCAAATAAGCTAAGGTGGTGAAATATCGAGCTCAAAGAATTACTAAAATTGAAACACATAATCTTTTAAAGCATCGTAGGTGTGGGTGGTCTGAGGACAGGAGATTACTGCAGTGCATCATAGGCTCTTTACAACAAAGCCACAGCTTGGGGAAAGTAATGAGAGGAAGTAAAGGCACTGGGGGCTCTCCACTCTGAGAGTTGGTTCCAATAACTGTGGCCATCAAACGTCAGATAATGCAGCAGGAAATAAATGATGAAGAATATGGTATGAAGGAGCCATATTGTGTTTTGTTTCTCTGAAAGAAAGCAACCATAGCTGCCTCTGAGACCCAGCAGGTAGAATTTCATTCCCTCCCCCCCACCGCCGTAGTGAGTTTGATGGCAAAGGGCGTTTAATCTGGAGGGAGGGTGGTAGGTTCCCTACCCACTTCTGCCCCAATTAAGTCCATGGCAGGATGACCCGTGAATGACCTTCCCAATCTGCCGCCAATTCTGCCGGCGCTGGAATTCACCCAGGAGCAGGCAGGGGACCATGGGGGAAGCTGGAAAAGCAAACTCTACTGGGGTTGCTGGCAGGCTTCTCTGGGCGGTGAGGGGCGTCCTTTGTTCAAAGGCACTCATTAGTTGATCAACCTGGCGTTGGGAAGGGGTGGGGGGGGCCCTCTGAGAGCCACCCCACCTGCCCTTGCTTCTGACACCCCCTCAGCCACCTCACCCCCCACCCCCGTCCTCCAATCCCCCTCCCACCCGTGGCCTGAGTGGCTCGGCAATCTTGGGCCTCAAGTGGGCGCATTACTGGCAGCAGCCACTGCCTGCCCAGTGGCGCTGCAGAGCAATGAAGATGAAATGATGCTCAGCAATGTTGCTGGCTTTTGACTGGTTGGCCGCTCTCGGGGTTCGGGGTTGGGGGGGTGTGGGGGGGCGGTAGTGGAGGGAGTTCTGCCCCTGGGGTCCTTGATCCTGGGGAAGGCCCACCACCTGCTCAGTTCACTGGCACTTAAAGTGGTGGACCTTCCCAAAAAGAGATGACTTGGGCCTCCAGCTGGTACCTAACA
The DNA here is from genome assembly GCF_964194155.1 of Cetorhinus maximus. NCBI lineage: Eukaryota > Metazoa > Chordata > Chondrichthyes > Lamniformes > Cetorhinidae > Cetorhinus > Cetorhinus maximus. The sequence continues at coordinate 2,061,444 of NC_135907.1, read as the reverse complement.
TTCAATTCCACCCAGCGGCTTGAACAGGATTGGAGAAGCCAGCTCCACAGCTCCTCCTTAAAATTCACCCATCCGAAAACAAACGTGTTATTCTGTATGCACCTTTAGGGTGTTTAAGATTAATATTTTGCCAATAATAAATGAGGTGAATTATTATATAGGCATGTGAATGTCTTTAGCTTTACAAATCTGTTTAAAGAGAAAGGACTTAGCCAAAAATGTGTAGGTTAGAAAGATACAGGCATTTTGAAATAAGCAGGAACCATAGAAATAAAATTGGGGAATAAGGTTTAGTATTCTGAGAGATTTGGGTGTCTTTATATACCAATTACAGAATTTTATTGTGTAGGTAGAGCAAAGAATTAGGGATGGTATATTTGTTGGCCTTTATTGCAAGGGAGTTGGGGTATAAGAGTCAAGAAGTCTTGCTGCATTTATATAGGGCTTTAACAGACCACACTTGTGTTGTGTTGTGTACAGTTTTTGTCTCTTTACCTAAGAATATACTTGCCATCGAAGAGATACAAACAACCAAGGTTCACTTGCTTCATCCTTGGAGTCCTATGAGAATAGATTGAGTAGAATGGACCCATATGCTCTGAAGTCTATGAGAGTTGGTCCCATATAAAATTCTTGGGAGTTTTGACAGAGTAGGTGCTGAGAGGCTGCTTCCGCTGGTTGGAGAGCCCTGGGTTAGGGGGCACAGTCTCAGGATAACGGGTAGGCCATTTAGGACTGAGATGATTTCTTCACTCAGAGGGTTGTGAATCTTTGGAATTCCCTTCCCCAGAAGACTGGGGCTGCTCAGTCATTGAGTATATTCACGGCTGAGATTGATTCATTTTTGAGCATTAAGTGAATCAAGGGATTGGGAGGGAAGGTGGACCTGAGGTAGAAGGTCAGTCATTGATCATATTGAATGGTGGAGCAGGCTCAAGGGGCCTTGTGGCCTACTCCTGCCCCTATTTCTTATGTTCTTATGTTACAGTGAATAAAGACGGCACATATCCGAGTACCTTCGTTTGATTGTAGTAAGGTGACTGTCGAATCCAGGGGTAGACTGTCCTGTCGGTTCTCCATTCGGGCTCGCTCCAGTTTGACTTCACTTCCCAATGCTGTCGTACCGTCTTTTAAAGTAAAGCTGTGGGGCCGGGTAGGGGAAGAGGAGAGGAGAGAACAAGAGAACTTCACAAACCAGACCAATGCACTGCAGGTGGTAGTAAAACAGGGACTGGGTCAGTGCAGTGGGTGTGGGCAGAAACCTGGCACCTATGTCCAAATCCTAGCCAAACTGATGGGAACAAAATGCTCCTCTTTATTTACATTCATGCCGAGGCATATTGTATTGAAATGTCTCAAACACTTCATACAATGAACCCCTAATTGAAGCACAGTTATTTATTACTCAGGCAAGCACAGCAGCCATTCTACACCTGTAGTTCCCCATAAACAGCAATGATCCAATAAAATCAGATTGTGTCGGTGATGGCGGTGGGAGGAATGTTGGCCAGGACATCAGGAGAGGGTCCTGTTCTTCAAATACAGCCGTGCAGTCTTTAATGTCCACACAAGCCACCAGAACAGGCAGATGGGACCTCGGTTGAACATTTCATCCAAAGAATACTATAGCTAGCATTGTGGCACTCCCTCAACACTGCCCTGTCTAAAATATAGAATCATTGCGTGAAACAGCACAGGAGGAGGCCATTCAACCATGTCTGTCCCTGCTCTTTCTAGCTCTGCAAATCTTTCCCCTTCTAGTATTGATCCAATTCCCTTTGGAAAGTTACTATTGAATCTGCTTCAACTGACTTTCAGGCAATGCATTCCAGATCACAATTTGCCCTGTAGAAAAATGTTTCTCTCATGTTACTTGTTCTTTTGCTCTCAAGTCTTGCTGCAGGATTTGAGCACACAACCTTCTGACCCAGAGTAAGATTCATCCCCTCAGTCACTGACTGAAACATGTCTGGGAGTTTTAACCCAGGAGCCACTGGCTCTGAATCCAGGGCATAAACAGTTAATTATAGTTACTTGCTCTGCGGGATTTCTGGGTTGTGTCATTATTTCATCTGGCATCATGACAATGGATGCTGTGTTACCATAGGAACACCTGGGAGAAACTGCATTCTGCAAATTGCCCAGTTTACAGTTAAAATATTAAAATATTGCTTTTTTAGATGAGGGTGAGCACGTTAATTGTTGCTTGGACTTAACCCCAGAGAGAAGAATCAGGGTGAGCAAAATATTTCATATAGTCTGTTGAATGTGGATTGCATTTATATAGCACCATTTGTGACCTCAGGACTCCCCAAAGCCCTTTACAGCCAATGAAGTGTAGTCACTGTCGTAGTATAGGAAATGCGACAATTTGTGCACAGCAAGCTCTCACAAACAGTAACATGATAAATGAGCCGAAAAATTTGCTTTAGTGATGTTGCTTGAAGGGTAAATATTGGCCAGGACACCAGGGAGAACTCCCCAACTCTTTAAACTTTGCAGTGGCTCCTAAGCAACTTCCTATTAAAGAGATTACCCAATAAAATGAACCAAATCTCGGGATACTTAGCAGTAGCCGATGACATATGACTTTGAGTTGCTCAAGCTCTTTCCACAGTGAAACCACCCAAATCAAACATCAACAAGGCAGAGAGAGCAGCACTCAATGACCTTTGTTCAGACGCTTCAATTCATATACTGCTAACAAGAGAAATGCCACAGTCATCACAGACCAAGAAGAGTATAAGATTTAATATCTCTTCAGCATGGATATCTACAAGGAGCTCCCCAAAGACCCGACCCCAGCCATTGAGAGGAAAATGAATAGCAAATTACTCTCTCTACATGGGATAATGTTCTATCGTGTAATAAAATTCATACCACTTCCTCCTGTCCAATTTTATCTGAAAAGCCCAAGATCCAAAAACCAGACGTTCCATTAAGGCTTATTGTCTCCAACATACAAGACTCCCCTAAACCTAACCAGAATTCTCCAGCCACTAATGGGGAAATCCATGCAGCGAATCACCAATCTAAACATTTCATTAAGAGGATACAGCAAACCACAATCACCTTGTCAGACACAATAGTCACTTTCGACATTGAGTCACTGTTCACCAGGGTGCCTGTCCCAGAAGCTTGCCTTACCATCAAACAACGTTTGGAAGAAGATTCCTCCTTATCCGACAGATGCGATGCCGTTGGATCAAATTTACGATCTTCTATTAATGTTCCCAAACTCAACATCATTCCAGTGGTGAGGTTCCAATCTCAAACAAACAAGTGGAGCTGTCATGGGATCTCTCGTTTGTCACCAATCATCGCTAACACCTTTACGGAAGAGTTTGGACAAACAGCACTTCAATCAGCTAGTCTTAAACCTTAACTCTGACTTCGACATGTCATATGGCAACATGACAGCGGAGAACTCCATAGTTTCCTACAGCACCTGAACGAGCAACATTTGAATATTGGTTTTACAATGGAGACGGAACAACAACTTTGCATATCATTTCTCGATGTCCTCATCACCAAGTCTCACAGCAGCACACCATCACATCGAGGGCACCATAAGGCCTCATGCTGACAGATACCTGAACTACTGATCATCCCTCAGTGGATATAGAAATCCCACACATCTCATCTAAGAAGCTCCACTCCAACCTTCATACTCAAATACAAGAAAACATCTTACAATAAAACAGGAATTTACAGCATACTGTGCGCGATTGTGGACTTATGCACACTGGGGAAACAGGCCGCAGCTTATACACTAGACTCAACGAACATCAAACCCACTTCAAACTCAGTGAATGGGACAAGTCAAAAACCCTCAACTTAATAACCGGCACCTCCAATGGTCCAACTCTAGACTTATCTCATCCATCACACACAGGGGGATACAAGACGCGTCATGGAGATTTACCAAAGCCCACACTGTCCTCCAAGACAGTGGCCTTCACATCAGTGACATTTGGCCAGTCTTTCTCAACGAACACGTTACCATCCATTCTGCTCAGTCAACCAGTCAGCAGCAAGAATGTTAACATGTGCTGATCTATTACAAACACAATAGCCTGACCAATCAGCAGTAAATTCCGCCCCATATTCCCATCATCCACTTTCACTTGTTCCAGTCCTTCCTCCAGAGCACGCTGCCAGGAACGGCAAGTCCAATCAGTTTTCCGAGGGAGCTCTTTTACGGTAACAACTGCTCTTTTCAGAGCAAATTTTAAAAACCATAACCATATAATTGTCTTACTCAGTGTTACTGTCCTCGCCAAGAAAACCTTCAAACAATCTTTTCTCCCAGCTCGTCTTCAAAACAGCACGGTGAGATCTTTTACACTCATCTGAAAGGGCAGAGAGGGCCTCAGTTTAACGTCGCAACTGAAAGACAGCACCTCCAACAGTGCAGCACTCTCTCAGTAATGCACTGGGGTATAAGCCCTGATTTGTACAAAGTCTCTGGTGTGGGATCTGAACCCACAGCTCTGACTCAGACAAGAGCGCAGCCAGTTGAACCACAGCTGACACTGAGTCATGCTCATATGCATGTTGTAAGTATGTGTTGCATGTTACATGTATAATAATTTATTCTATGTCTCCCATCTTTTATCTAAACTTGTGCTTATTTAAAACTCTGTTGCCCATATATTAACTTCCACCCTGAGCTTGCTGACCTACATCAGCTCCCAGCCCAGCAATCCTTCAAATTCTCAATTCTCATCCTTGTTTTATGTTTGTTAATCTGGCAGTAGCCTCTCCCCTATCACTGTCACATCCTCCAGCCCTACAAGCCTTCACGATATCTGCGCTCCTCCGATTTTGGCCTCTTGATCATCCCTGATTTTAATCGTCCCATCATTGGTGTCCGTGCCTCCAGCTGCCTGGGCCCTAAGCTCTGGAATTTTCTCCCTAACCCTCTCCACCTTTAAGATACTCCTTGAAAACCTACCTCTTTGACCAAGCTTTTGGTCACTTGATATTTCCTGATGTGTCAAAGGGCCTTGGGACATTTTACAACGTTTAAAGTGCTATATAAATGCAAGTTGTGATACACCGTGTGGCAGTTTCGATGTGTTGTATGTAAGCTGAGTGTCGTACACATGTCTGTGGGTGGGCTGAAGTTGCCCCCGGGACACTGTACCTGCTGAGGGGGTGACCGGCCTTGCCAGCCCCTGGCACCATGTTGCCCGCGGCCCCCGCTGCACATGCCCCCGCGTAAATGATCTTCAGCATCATCCAGATCTGTGCCACCTGGTAGCGCTTCAGTTCCCTGGCGACGGCCGCGTTGTGGTCGCACAGCTCGGGCAGCGGGCCTCCGCTCAGGCAATACCTCCGGGCTGTCTCAGCAAACCATTCCATGGAGGCGGCGCCCGGCTGGGTCTCAAAGAGGCTGAGGGTGCTCGACACGTTGGTGAACTGCTCGGTGGGGTCCTGCCGGCGAATGAAGAAGAAGGGGTAGCGGCGGTCGGCGCCGAAGGACTTGCGGTGGGACTCGGCCGAGCACAAGCCCTCCTTGACGGCAAAGGCCACGTCACCAAACAGGCCGAAGCACAGGCCTTCGGGGACAGCCTGGCTGGCAGGCCGCTGGGCATCCTTGAAGAAATGGTGGTAGAGGGTGCTGTCCTTTGACCCAGAGAGGAGGAAGTGGGGCTCGTGGGCATTGCGCCAGGCGATGCCGGTGGTGACATCCTTGTGCTCCTCAAACATCGCAAAGGGGACGTAGGGCCTGCGAACATCCCAGACGTAAATGTTGTGGTCGACCATCATGGAGCAGGTGGCAATGTGGTACTTCCTGTCCGGACGCCAAAGCACGTGTGCCACCGAGGCGATGGTCTGAACGCAGTACATCTCCCTGGCCTTGTAACCAGTCAGGTCCCACACTTTCACCATTTTGTCCCGGCCTCCAGTCACCAAACAGCCCCTACATGAGAAATGTAAAGAAGTGAAGACTGTCCCAACAAGCACAGGTCTGAAGACTGTATTTGTACACAATGCTCTGACTCTAAGGTACCGTCACTAACACAGAGAGTTCCCCACACCCTACCAGTCTCCTGCAGTTTTACTTGGTGAATACAGAATAAAATTTCCAAATTTGCCAATGATACCAAACCTGGGGTTGTGGCAAACAGTGAGGATGATACAGGTCAACTGTAACAGCACATGGATAGGCCTGTAGAATGGGCAGACAAGTGGCAGGTGGAATATAATACAGAGAAGTGTGAGTTTATGCATTTTGGCAAAGGGACAGCGAGAGGCAATATGGACTCAATGGCACAATGCTAAAGAGTGTGTAAGGACAGAGAGACCTGCAGGTTCCTGTGCCTCGTCCTTTGAAGGTGGCAAGACATATTGAGAGAGTAGTTAACAGAGAATATGGGATATTGAGCTTCATAAAGAGAGGCATTGAGTACAACAGCAAGGAAGTTATAGTGAAGCTTTATAAAGCGCTGGTTAGGCCCCAACTAGAATATTGCATCTAGTTCTGGTCACCGCACTTTAGGAAGGATGTGAAGGTTCTTGTGAGGATGCAGAGGAGATTTACCCGAATGGGTCCAGGAATGGGGGCGGATTTTAGCTACAAGTTAGGTTGGAGAAGGTGGGATTGTTCTCCTTGGAGAAAGGAGATTGAGGGGAGATTTGATAGAGGTGACAGGTTTAGACAAGGTAGACAAAGAAAAACTGCTCCCTGTGGCTGATGGTACTAGGACTGGGAGACACAGATTTAAGATTTTGGGCAAGAGGTGCAGGGGGGAATGAGAGGATGAATTATTTTACACGGCGAGCGGTGCCCATGATGGTGGTGGAGGTGGAGACAATCAATGATTTCGAAAGGAAATTGATGGGCACTTAAAGGAAATAAACTTGCAGGACTCCTGGGATCGATTGGGGCAGTGGGACTGACTGGATTACTCAGTGGGGAGACAGCATGGACTCGATGGGCCAAATGGCCTCCTTCTGTGCCAAAAATGACTCTATGATTCTAACCTAATCACCGTTCCTTCACCGTCAAAATCCTGGAACTCCCTTCCTAACAGCACTGTGGGTGTACCTACAGCACATGGACTGCAGCGGTTCAAGAAGGCAGCTCACCACCACCTTCTCAAGGGCAATTAGGGATGGGCAATAAATGCTCGCATTCCAAGAAAGAACAAAAACCTTTGCTGGTGACGGAACCACACTGTGTAATGTGGTACCAACCCTCACGGAATGATGTAGTGCACTGTGTAGCCATGTATTTACACGTGTATCTGTACATGTGTGCCTTGTTACGAACTCTGTCCTACCTGTCATCCGGGTGCCAGTCACAAGAGAAAACAGGCCCATTGTGTGCTGTAAACATCCGCTCGCATCGGTCCGGTCTCCGCATATCCCACAGCTGTACGTTGCCATTCTCGAAGGTGGCAGCAAAGGTGAAAAAGTCTCGGGCGCTGAAGTGCACGTTGCGCACGCTCTCCGACTGACCTGCAGGGGGCAGCGCACCACAGTAAAGTCATGGGGCGTTCGGATTAACAGAGGGGGACCTGAGTTATACCATCTGCGCAACCAGGCTACAACTGGCCGAAGACAGCTTAAGGGTGAAGTACTTTTTAAATATAGTCACTGTTATAATGTCAGAAACATGTCAGCCAATTTGCACACGGCAAGCTCCCAAAAACAACAATTTGACAATGACTGGATCATCCGGTTTTAGTGACAGATAAACTCTGGCCAGGACACCTTGGAAAACACCCTTGGCGTGAGATCTTTTACATCGAGCTCAGAGGGCAGACAGAGTCTTGGTCCGAAAGGCAGCCCTCCAACACTGCAGCACTCTGTCAGTACTCCACTGGGGGATTGCCAGTCTGGATATGCACTCAAGAGTTAACAGTGCAAATTAAGAGTCCTCCAGGTATATTTACCCCTTGCTCTTCCTCACGGCTGGTTTTAAGGAATGTCTCAGAAGGGAGCGATGGTAAGATTATGGGGAGGGAATCCCAGAGCTTAAAGCTTAGAAAGCTGAAGCACAGCCACCAATGGTGGGTTGGCAGAAGTGGGCGATGTACAAGAGGCCAAAGATGGTGGAACACAGTGTTATCAGAGGGCTGGCAGACCGGAGAAGATTAGAGATATAGAGGGAGAAGAGAGGCCTTGTAGAGAGATTTGAACACAAGGATGAAAATTTTAAAATCGAGGCATTCCCAGACTGGGAGCCAGTGTAGGTCAGTCAGCACAGCGGGTGATGGGTGAATGGGGCTTGGCGCAACAGGAGCAGAGTTTTGGGTGACCTCAAGCGAGGCTGGCCAGGGGAGGACTGGAATAGTCAAGTCTATAGGTCACAATGGCATGATGAGGGTTCCAGCAGCAGATGAGCTGAGGCAGTGACAAAGGAGAAAGTAGGAGGTCATTGTCATACAGGGTTAGATGCTTATCTTGGGAGAGTCAGACAGGACACTGAGGTCTGGTTCAGCCTGAGACAGGAATCGGTGCAAGGAAGTTTTGAGGAGATGGTGGCATTGTGGTAATGTCACTGGGCTAGTACTTCAGGGGCCCAGGGTAATGCTCTGAGGAAATGGGTTCAAACCCCAGTATGGCAGCTGGTGGATTTAAATCTGGAATATAAAGCTAGTCTCAGTAATGGCAGCTATCGTTGATTTTAATAAAAACCCATCTGATTCATTAATGTCCTTTAGGGAAGGAAATCTGCCGTTCTTACCCGGTCTGGCCTACGTGTGACTTGTGAGAATGTTAGTTTATTAAAATATTTTTGGGGAATATTGTGTTATTCTATAAAGAAGACTGGGTGTGTGTTAAGTTTGAAGTTCAAGTAGCTTGGTTAGATCTAACATCTGCACTTTTAGATAAGTTGAGAGTTTATTGAATATGAAAAGGGATTCAGAGGTAACAAGAAACATGCTTGCATATTGCAGGAGTTCCATAGGTAAGTGGGGTATTGACCTGAAAGCAAAGACAAGATAGAGACATAAAAAATTTTATATTTGGAAGAATTTGAGTTTCAAAGAGGTGTGAGAACAATGGAACCGGAGATGAAAGGGAATAAAGGGTATTTTAGAATTACTGTGGATCATTGGAGTAGCTGTTGAGCTGGAGCAAAAAAGATAGCTGGAGCTGAGCTGGGAGCTGTTAACTCTGGGCTGGGAGGAGGTCCAGCTTGAATCAACCATCCAGTCAAGCCAGAAAAGTCTTGGGCTGCACCAAGCAGTTTTATTCTAAAGTGGATTCCACCACAGAGTGGAAGACAGTAGAGGTTATGTGGTATGCCTTTATTGAAGCTACAGCAGTTTGCCTTGTGTAATATTACTGGATTTCATAGTTGATCATTTTTAAGGGAGTGCTGCCTGGAGGTGTTTACTTGTGGGTCTGACCAAGTAGAGCGTCTTTTTGGGGAATGTTTTGTAAGACAAAACTTAATTGTGTAACTGTAATCTTGTGTGCTTAAGTTTTCTTTTATTCCTCTTATTAAAACTTACTTTAAATGTTTAAAATCCCAAAAAAGTTTTACTGGACCTCTTACCTCTTCTCATTTTCAGAATACAAAAAAGTAGGTAACATAAGCATAAGCATAAAAAACAGGTATGCATAAGCTAAGCTCTTCCTCTGGGATTTGGTTTGCACATCAATTAACACTGGCTGTGGTCATAACAGACTCCAGACCCGCAGCAATGTGGTTCACTCTTAACTGCCCTCTGAAATAGCCTAACAAGCCACTCAGTTCAAGGGTCAATCAAGGATGGGCAACAATTGCTGGTCTTGCCAGTGACACCCACATCCCATGAAAGAATAAAGAAAAAAAATGTTTGTGGTTTACTTGATTGAAACATGTAAGATCCTGAGAAGCCTTGACAGGGTAAATATGGAAAGGTTGTTTCCTCTTGGGGGAGAATCTAGAACTTGGGGTCACTGTTTCAAAATAAGGGGTCACCCATTTAAGACAAAAATGAGGAGGATTTTTTTCTGTCAGACAGACATGGGCCTTTGTCAAATGGCAGTAGGAGAGTCTTTGAATATTTTTAAGGCAGGGGTAGATAGATTCTTCATAAGCAAAGGGGTGAAAGGTTATTGGGGGTAGGCGGGAATGCGGAGTTGAGGTTACCATCAGATCGGCCATGATCTTATTGAATGGTGCAGCAGGCTCGAGGGGCCGAGTGGCCTACTCCTGCTCCTAATTCGTACGTTTGTGGTGGGCAGCCAAGGACTATTGAGTTGTGAATCTGACATTTCCATAAACCTGGGTTCTCAGTAATTCTTCAGTGGAGCTGGTCAGGAACCCCCTACCTGAAAAGGTGCAAATGGACTCCTTCCTCCTCAGGTCGAAACACTTCATGGACCCGTCTTGCGACCCGCTTAGTAAAATGTACAGCTCCACCGGGTGGAAGCAAACCTTGTTAACCGTGCGTTTGTGCTCCATGTACAACTGGTCCTGCTTGTTACGGGACTGTTTGCCCAGGTTCCAGGTCACCACCGCGCCGTTGGTAGCAGCCGTCGCCAGCAGGTTCTCCTCCATCTGGTGCCAGGCCACGTCAGCGCAGCTGAAATTGAGTGAAGGCTTGCGGCCTACGCGGAGGTTAGCCTTCTCGGCGAACTGTTCGTCCTCGATGGCGTAGATTTTGAAGATGTTCCGCCCGGCGACCGCCACTTGTGTGCCATCGCGGCAAACGCTGATGGCATTGGCGGGAGCATCCAGGCTGCAGAACATGGTCTTGCCGCCTACAGCGCCGCCGCCCAAAGCCGTGGACATTCTCGCCATGACAGGCAACCCCTGAGCCGCTCAGAAACTTGGGGGTCCGCTGCGTCCACGGCCAGCTGATCTTCAACGCCCCTCCCCCAACCCCCGTCCCCACTCGGGGCCTGACGAGCCAAGATGACAGCTGTCAATCATTGATGGACGTTGCCATGGTTACTGGGCCTGCAGAAGGAATGAAAAGAATTGTCTGGATCAGTGGCAAAGAAACAGGAAGAGACATTCGCCCCCCCTACCCCACCACATAAACCCTTCCCCCACCCACCCCACCAGCCACATACCCACCCAGGCTGCACATCGTGAAATTTATACGTGCATTCTTTATAAACATTTATGATATTTCTAAAAGCAGTGTAAAAGGAAGCCTTCACCTGCATAAGGACATAAGAAATAGGAGCAGGAGGAGACCTTCCAGACCTTTGATTCTGCTTTGCCATTCATAGCAATCATGGCCGATCTTGGGCTTCAACTCCACTTCCCCGCTCGCTCCCGCTATTCTTTGATTCCCTGAGATTCCAAAAATCTGTCTACCCCAGCCTTACATATATTCAACGATGGAGCATCCACAACCCTCTGGGGTAGAGAATCCCAAAGCTTCACAACCCTTTGAGCGAAGAAATTTCTCCTCATCTCAGTCCTAAATGATCAGCCCCCCTTATCCTGAGAATGTGCCCCTAGTTCTAGGTTCCCCAGCCAGGGGGAAACAACATATCATTCTCCCACCCTGTCGAGCCCCTTCAGAATCTTGATTGTTTCATTGAGATCGCCTCTCATCCTTCTAAACTCCTGAGAACATAAGCTCAATCTACTCAGCCTCTCGTCACAGGACAACCCCCTCATCCCAGGGCCTTCACTGTACCACCGCCAATGTAAGTATATCCTTCCTCAAATATGGAGGCCAAAATTGCACACAGTATTCCAGGTATGGTCTCAACAAAGCTCTGTACAATTATAGCAAGACCTCTTTATTCTTGTACTCCAGTCCTCTTGCAAGAATGGCCAACATGCCATTTGCTTTCCTAGTTGCTTGCTGTACCTTTATGCTATTTTTCTGTGTTCCCTATATGAGTGCACCCAAATCGCCCTGAACATCAACATTTACAAGTTTCACATCTTTTAAAAAGTATTCTGTTTTTCTATTCTTGTGACCAAAGTGAATAACCTCACGTTTCTCCACATTATACTCCATCTGCCCCCTTATTGCCCGCTCACTTATGTTATGATCCCAGTTGATGTCATTACCGGACAAGTCAGATCCCAGAGCAGATCCCGGCTTGATAGATCCTAACTTTTATTTTTTGTTTCGAAACGTGGAGAGGGGCTACTGAACAGAGTCACAGGAGGCAGCTGGTGAACTTTTAACAAAAGAATAAAACATTTATTAAACACGAAAAGATCAACTATATTACAATACTCTTTCACCCACAACTATACCTTTATAGATATATACAGATTCGTAAGGATAACACAAGTTACAAAAGCTATATTATAAACTCACGTTCACAGTAAGTACACAGTCCACGTAAACCAAAAGGCAACCTGTAGTCAGATGCACCAGACTATGGAACCAAGTGACAGGTGCCACCCCAAACAGATGCTATGGATCTTTCATCAACTCCACCCAGATGACATGAGTCAACAGGTCTCACTGAACGCCCCAAATGCCCCTTCACACCCGGACACCCCCTCTAATGCCCCTTCACACCTGAACACAACCCCTCCATCCCCAGCCCCCCGCCATCCAGCAACCAACACAGCCCTTCCCACCCTCCTCCTCCGTTCCCTCCGCCTTGCTACACCCTTCTAATACCCTTTCCGATACTGCTAACTGCCAACACCCCCCTCTAGGCCTCCAACCCCACCACCACTTCTTCAGTCCTCTCCTAACCTACTTTAACGCCTCCCCGCCCGCCCCCCCCACTGCAACAGTCCCTCCTGCTGCCTTCCGCCTGCAGCTCAAGGGTCCGATCCCAGGGAGCAGTCCCTGGAAGAGGGTCTGATCCCAGGGTGACGTCCCTGGGAAAAGGTCTGGAAGTTGAGCGAGGTTGCTGTGTGGGGGGACCTCCCACCTTCCAGAAGCTGCTTTGCAGAGGAGCCACGTGGATGAAGCTCCGCCCACACCCTGTGCTGCACGTGGTGCTCCAGGGCCCAGTAGCTGGAGGCCTCCATCTCTCCTCGGACACCCATGAGCTGCCCAAGGCCTTCCTGTGGTAAGTCCCGGCTTTTGCGCACCGCGTTGGTCCAGGCGTGCTCTGGACTGGCGTGTTTTCCTATTGGTGTCGCGGAGAATGGGGCGTGGGCGGTGGGGGGAGGGTGCCATTCCGGTCAGGCCTTCATCTTCATCCCATTAGCGGGAGAGACATCGGTTTCACGCCGGCCGCTAGCGGGAATCGCCACGCGCCATGACGGGCAGTATCGGAAAATCCCGCCATCATCTCGCACCGGCGGGAAACTGATTTTTGGTCCTGCCGCCGAATTCTCCCCCCCGACCCCGGCCTGCCATTGATTCCACCGGAAAGAGGGGCGAGGGAGAACTCCGCCCTGAGGCTGAAGGCTATTAGATTCATAGGCCCGGAGGTTCCGCTTGGCTGCAGCGGCCTAACCGACTAATCCTTCCGAAACTGGTGAAACCCATGCAAAAGGTTGCGGAAATTTAAGCGCAAATTACATTTGGTGCAATTCGAGTTTTTCCCCGATTTTCAGCACGAGTTTAAAAAGCATTCCACTGGAGACCAGGTCCGTCACAACACTGGCCTCACCCCAGGACGAATCAGTCACTGCCTTTTCCAGTGTTTATCCAATTCCCTTTGAGAGCCAAGATTGAGCCACACTCTCAGGCCGTGCATTCCAGATCCTAACCACTCACTACATCAAAAAAACATTTTCCTCATCTTGCCTTTGGTTCTTTTGCCAATCGCCATAAGTCTGTGCCCTCTCGTGGTCAATCCTTCCGGCAATGGGAACAGTTTCTCCCCATCTACTCTGTCCAGATCCCCCATGATTTTGAACACCTCTGTCACATTTCCTCCCAACCTTCTCTTCTCCAAGGAAAACAGCCCCAGTTTCTCCAAACCTATCTACAATCACGATCCCAATTGTCTTTGCTCGCAGACCTCTGAAGAAGGTCTAAAAATTAAGCCGGTTTCTTTTGGGCGTAAGGAAGCTACTAGGCATGTTTTAAAAACTATTGAACTCAGTCTCATCTTTTAATTTACTCCAATATAACCGCAAAAAGGTTCTGCACATTTCTTTAATGTCATTTTCAGTCATTTAAAGTCGGGCTATTTACAGCTAGTGGGACTGACGCTGATTAAAAATGGTTATCTTTGGTGATAAACCTATTTTCAGTTGTATTAATCAAATCGCACCAAGTTATTGCTCTTAAATACGCCAAGGAACATTTTTAAAGCAATGTTTTTTTTAACGTTAAGTTGTACATGCTGCCCACTTGCCCTGGCTCATGACAGACTTTCCATTGCTGATATGCAAAAGGGTTTGAGAGGAACCTCGGAAAAGACGAGCTCAATTCTGGGCGCGATTTGCACCTGTTTGGCCATCTGCACCAGAAGTGGAACCTTTATTCCACAGAAGCTTACAGTACAGGAGGAGGCCATTCAGCCCATTGTGCCTGTGCCAGCTGCCTGAAAGAGCTGTCCAATTAGTCCCACTCTTTCTCCATGGCCTAACAACGTTTCCTTGTCAAGTTTCATCCAACTCCTTTTGAAAGTTACTATTGAATCTGCTTATGGCCCTTTCAGGCAGCGCATTCCTGATCTAACTGCTTAAAAAATAATTCACCTTGACTCCTCCCAGGCTTTCTTATGAATTATGTTAAACCTGCGTCCTCTGGTTACTGACCCTCCTGCCACTGGAAATAGTTCCTCCTGATGTATCCTTATCAAAACCCCTCCATCAAATCTTCCCTTAACCTTCTCTGCTCTCTGGAGAACGTTCTCAGCTTCTCTCTACATAACTAAAGTCCCTTATCCCTGGTCCCATTCCAGTAAATCTCTTCAACAAACCTTCCAAGGTCTGGGAATCCTTTCTAAAACGCGGTGCCCAGCTCCGGACTGAATGTTCCAGCTGAGGGTTTGTACATACAACTACTGGCAGGAACCTTCACCTCCACTGCGCAAAAGTTCTTGACATTAAAACTCCGCTGAAGGAACAGAATCCAACGTGGCAGTGATATGTGTACCGTTTGTAATCTTCGTGCACGCGCGCGCGAGAGACGGTGCAGGAATCTCCCCGAGGCACGGAGCTGCCTCAGGGAGTTTAATCTCATTTTTTTAAAGAAAAGAAAAAATTTCGGACATGTCCCCTCGTGTGACAGTGTCACATGAGCTGGGACATGTCGATGAATTTTAATAAAAATTTATTTGAGTTGTAAACCCTTCACGAAGCCTCATCCCGCCCGTGGATGAGGTTACACGATAGATGTGAAGGCCGCCTGGGCTCTCCGCCAACCTTAAGGTCGGACGGGCAGCTCTGTTGATTGTTTAATTAGTTTTTAAACGGCCTTAGCAGGCCTTTGACAGTTTGGCAGGCGTGCAGCCGACTCCAGTGTGTGCCCGCCGAACTGAAGATCGGAATGACGCGCGGTGACGTCGGGACGCACGCCTGGCATCACCCCCGCGTCATTTTACCCGTCGGCAAGCAGGGCCCGCCCCTGCACGCCGACCCAAAGATTCTGGCCCATCATCTAAACTGGCACTCCTACTGCAGTACTGAGGGAGTGCTGCATTGTCAGAGGTGCCACCTGTCAGATGAGATGTTAGTTCTGTCTGCTTGTTCCAGTTGTTGAAAAACGCCACATGGCACAATCTGGAAAGCCGCAGGATCCCGACCTACATTATGAACCTCAACCAACTCCACCGAAATTGATTAACCAGTCATTCATTGCATTGCTGTCGGTGGGATCTTACTGTGTACAAACTGGCTGCCATGTTTGCCTAGAGCGACTACACTCTCAAGGTAATTCACTGAGCTGGGGATGTGAAAGGGTGCTACATAAATGCAACGAGGTGAGATG
This sequence comes from Cetorhinus maximus, assembly GCF_964194155.1. Classification (NCBI taxonomy): domain Eukaryota; kingdom Metazoa; phylum Chordata; class Chondrichthyes; order Lamniformes; family Cetorhinidae; genus Cetorhinus; species Cetorhinus maximus. The sequence continues at coordinate 2,045,665 of NC_135907.1, read as the reverse complement.
AGGGGACTTTCTTGACTCTGCAAGTCCTGTTCTGGAATGCGCTGCCTGAAAGGGCGGCGGAAGCAGATTCAGCAGTGACTTTATTGGATAAATACTTGAAAAGGACAATTTGCAAGATTACTGGGGAAGAGCAGGGGGGCGGCGGGGGGAAGGGGTGGGGGGGAGTGGGACTAGTTTTTCAAAGACGTGGCACAGGCAGGATGGGCTGAATGGCCTATTTCTGTGCTGTCGTAGTCCATGATTCTATCTATTATTTACTGCGTAATAGCGTCAAACAGTGAGGGATAACTGTGGTAAAACAGGTTTAGGCCCCTTTACAGAAGGCTTCGCGTCAAATTTATGACAGATTTGTGGATGAGCCAGCCCTATCAGGCAATGAGTCAGTCTCACAGCTGCGCCTATCCAAATAACTGAGTACTACTCCTCCTAATTATAGAAATATGAAACAAAACACTGAAGTAACAAGGACATTGACTAAAATAGAGCGTGTTTTCATTAACACCCAGAGCAGCTGCTGCTCAGAGCCACAGCTCCCAACACTATCCCTTCTACTAAAAGCTTCTGAGAATCTTCCAGAACCTGCATTCCTCACAGATCAGGCCGGCCAGTCTTATTAAACCTTATCAAAAACAGAATTACCTGGAAAAACTCAGCAGGTCTGGCAGCATCGGTGGAGAAGAAATCAGTTAACGTTTCGAGTCTTCACGACCCTTCAGGGGTCGTGAAGACTCGAAACGTTAACTGATTTCTTCTCCACCGATGCTGCCAGACCTGCTGAGTTTTTCCAGGTAATTCTGTTTCTGTTTTGGATTTCCAGCATCCGCAGTAGCTTTTAGCTTTTTGTTTTTATTAAACCTTATGTTTATTCCTTGCTGGAGTTGGCCCGGGCGAACTTTGTGAGCCTAGCATTTCCGTTAGTCCTGTCTTTGGGTGGGTAAACCCTAAATCAGAACAGCAGCAACTTCCGTTTATACAGTATGACCAGGATAATAACTGACCCTGAGCCGCAGGTGGCAAAACTGGGGCAGGCGAAACCGAAAGCCTGATTGAAAGGAGCATCTTAAAGGAAGGAAAGAGAGGTGGAGAGGTTTGTGGGTGGGGGGAATTTCCAAAGCTTAGATCCTGGGCAGCTGAAGGCACAGCCGCCGATAGTGGAGCCATAAAGATTAGGGATAGTCAAGAGGCCACAGTTAGGAAGAGCATAAAAGCCCCAGAGACTTGTAGGGCTGGAGGAGGTTACAGAGCTAGGGAGGGACGAGACTGCGGAGTGTTAGAAACAAGTACGGGAACCCCAAAAATGGTTAGTATCGACAACTTGAAGGGAGCCTGAATTTGAACTTCATATCTGGTTCATATCTGACCCCTCCCCCACGCTGCAAGATGCAGATTTAAGTGAAGTGTGAAGACAACAAGCTGGGTAGTGACGTGAGTAAATGTGTTAGTTGTATGGTGAGGAACTGAGCTGCACAAGTGCAGAAAAGTCCCCAGTTCCTCAATCCAGGCCGAGTTAACTGAGGTCACCCAGGGAGGTCTAGAATTAGCTCCTGGGCGGTTGAAGACCAGGCAGGGTTTCAGCCTCAGCCCTAGAACTCGCTGAGATCTCTGACCTGATCTACCACACCCCCAGCACGGGCTGGTGCTTCGGAGGGGAAAGAGAGGGGAAATAATGATCCAATTGCTACATCCTTCCTCGCCTCCCTCCATCCTTGGAGCTGAAATCACAGCAGTTTCAGCCCCACTTCCTCGTTGGCTCAAGAAATGAAAGGAGAAGTTCCAACACGGGGGAATTAAATTTCTGCGACTTTCACAGCAGATACGGCGAGATATGCAAACCATAAGCTAGCAATCAGGAAGAGTGGTGTGTTCCTGAGTTAGTGCAATAGTAATCCATGATAACCCCAATAAACCCACTTGGCAAACCCAAAGACAATCACAACAAGACCTATTTGGCCAGAGCTGTCAGTAATGGTTCGATCCCGGAGAAAGATTTAAGAACATCATATAAGAAATTAGGAGGAGGAATAGGCCATTCAGCCGCTTAAACCTTCAGTCCTTTCAGCCATTTCCACCATTCAGTACAAACATGGCTAATCTTCAACCTCAACCCCACTTTCCCACACTATCCCCACATTCCTTAATTCTCTCATTATCCAAATATCTATTGATTTCTATCTTGAATATACTCAACAAATCGGCATCCACAACCCTCTGGGGTAGAGAATTTCCAAAGATTCACAACTCTTTGAGTGAAGACATTTCTCCTCACCCCAGTTCACTGGTTAAATGTGGCAAGCTGCATTTGTACCGTGGGGTGACCATGGGAGTCCTAAGTGAGATGAAGAGATTCTTTCTCTCTCCTCATGGTTGCCCTCACTCGCTCTCTTTCTCTCTCCGCCCACCCCATCCTTTTCTCTTCTTGTCTTCCCTTTCTCCAAATCTGCAGCGCCCGTGGACTAATTTCAATAGAGGGCTTTCATTGTCACTGTGAATCCTGGGATAGCCCAGGTTCCATGCCGATCGACTGCTTTTCCTCGCTAGAACGATATCAGAAGTTGCAACACAGCTCAGGGAATGCAGGGAGTGCCAATCCTGAGCCTTGGGGAGGGGAGTCGGGGGATGGGTGGGTCAGGGTAGTTGGTGGGGGGCAGTGTATGAGATCAGATCAAAGTCAGGCTCAGTGAGGGAGAGTTGCTGGACCTTCCGAACATTCAGAACATGGTAGCAAAGCTCTCTACACTTCAAATGGCCCCCACCTCCCCTTATACGCTCGATGACACACTACGGTCCCCCCATCTCATGGGCTAGTGTAGGATGAATCAGGCAGGGTCAAGGTCAGGAGCAAGGGAAAAAGCCCGTTAATAGGTTTGGTACATGAGGATTGCCTGGTCAGGTGAGCACCACTGGAATTGTACCCATCATGAGGAAGCAGAAGGTTAAACATTCCCTCCCCCTCTCCCCTGCATTTAAACAACAACAACTTACATTTATATAGCACCTTTAAGGTAATGAAACATCCCCAAGGCACTTCACAGGGGCATTGTATAACAAAGTATGATACTGAGCCAAATACGGTCAGATAACTAAAAGCTTGGTCAGAGAGGTATGTTTTAAGGAGTGTCTTAAAGGAGGAAAGCGCGGCGGAGAGGTGTAGGGAGGGAATTCCAGAGCTTGGGGCCCAGGCAGCTGAAGGTGCAGCCACCAATGTTGGAGCGATTACGATTGGGGATGCACAAGTGGCCAGAATTCGAGGAGTGCAGTGATTTTGGAGGGGTGTAGAACTGGAGGAGATTACAGAGATAAGGTGGGGTTTGAGGCCACTGAGGGATTTGAAAACAGGGATGAGGATTTTAAAATCAAAACGTTGCTTGACCAGGAGCCAGTGTGGGTCAGCGAGCACAGGGGGTGATAGGGGACCGGGTCTGGCTGCGAGTTAAGACATGGGCAGCAGAGCCCGAGGGGGGGTTTAACGTTGTGTCCAGTGTAGTACCGAGCGATACTGATCAGCTTCAACCCTTAGTTCGTGCTACTGGCCTCAGTATCTCCGCGAGCTGCAGAGGGCAGGTGGGGGAGGCGGGGACACCCAGCTCCTGCTCAGTATCCAGCAGCCCTTGCTGGACGTGTGGGGCATGTGTGTGTAGGAACCCGGCATTAGGACAGGTTTGTACTGGCCTCTGATTCCCTCCCCCTCTCCCTCACCTTGATTATCTGATACTGGGGGTGGTGGGGGGCAGGGGGGTGATGATACCTTAGAACTGGACATCCCCTCCCCACCCCCTCCGCAGCCACCAACCCCCACAGTGGGGAGTCAGTGCCTTCAGAGAGGAAGCGGGAGCAGAGAGAGAGAGAGAGAGGCGCACAAACTCGTGGCGATGTGAATTCAGCAACCCCAGCGCTGAGAAGCCTCACTTAAAAAGGGTTCAGCTTCAGACTGGGCTACTGGGGGGGCGGCGGGTGGGATGCACCCCCAAGTGAGAATCCAAGCTGGGATGAACCCCAGAACCTGAAGCAACACACTGACACTCGTGGGATAAAAGCAGCCAGAAGTGTAGCATCAGTGTCGCTCAATAACTGTGAGAGGTGGCTGAAATAACAAAGAGAATCGTTGTCAAGCGCAGTGCACTGGCAAAGCCTTCATCTGAGATCTGCTGCTTGCTCGGAAAGTCATACCTGAGGCTCCTAAAGACTCGAGTCAGACCATCAGTGCTTTTCATTGTGATTGTCCAGCCCGGCATGTTCCACACGAAATTAAAACTCCTTTGGCGGGCTGCAGAATCTCACACTGCCTCACCTCTCCCACGCCCCACTCAGCCTCCCCTCCCACCTGCAGGCACCCGGTGCTAATCCGTGCAGACGGCTGCATGCTGCTCTGTCCCTGCCCACCACAGCTCCTCAGCTGATCGTTTCAGTCGACGAGTGAATGGGGCTGGAAAGGGGAAGGCAGGCTGAGCGACGGAGGAGGCCTCCCGGCCTGACACAGGGCCATCTGTTGGCCAGAGAGAGCAGAGACAACCTGTGCACGCACACACTGAAGCAAAGGCAGCCAGCCTGCTTCCCTTAGACAGAGGGGGATTGTCTTTAATTTTTTAGATTTGTGGCTATTTCTCAGACGACGGCAGCAGATATAAAAACAAAAAAACAGGCAGTCAGAATTCAGGAAAATGCTGTGGGAACAGGAGGCTCAGATACATCTGTCAGCCAGAATGATACAGCCCAGAGGAGGCCATTTGGCCCATTGCTCCTAGGCCAGCTCTGTTTTTTTTTTATTCTTTCACAGGATGTGGGTGTCGCAGGCTGGGCCCAGTATTTATTGCCCATCCCTAATTGCCCCCTTGAGAAGGTGGTGGTGAGCTGCCTTCTTGGACCGCTGCAGTCCATGTGGTGTAGGTACACCAGCAGTGCTGTTAGGGAGGGAGTTCCAGGATTTTGATCCAGCGACAGTGAAGGAACGGTGATATATTTCCAAGTCAGGATGGTGAGTGACTTGGAGGGGAACTTCCAGCTGGTGGTGTTCCCATGTGTCTGCTGCCCTTGTCCTGCTAGATGGTAGTGGTCGTGGGTTTGGAAGGTGCTGTCGAAGGAACCTTGGTGAGTTCCTGCATCTTGTAGATGGTACACACACTGCTGCTACTGTGCGTTGGTGGTGGAGGGGGTGAATGTTAAGGTGGTGAATGAGGCACCAATCAAGCTTTGTTTTAGAGGGTGCCAAGCTTCTTGAGTGTTGTGGGAGCTGCACTTATCCAGGCAAAAGTGGGGAGTATTCCATCACACTCCTGACTTGTAGATGGTGGACAGGTTCTGGGGAGTCTGGGGAGGATTTTATGTCCCGCGGGCGGGTCCACGCCCGGCCTGATCAGGTGTAAAACAGTACACGGTGACACTGGCCGAGGGTCCCGGCGTCATCGCGCCATATTTCGGTTGGCGGGCACGCGCGAGAGTCAGCAGCGTGCCCCCTTGACAATTAAGACGACTATTAAGCCCATTAAAGTTCCAATCAATTGTCATTTTTCTCTGCCCATCCAGCCTTACGGTTGGCGGGCGGGCAAATCGGCCTTTGGGTTTTTTAGGAAACCTATTCCACGGGCGGGATGTGGTTTCCTACCTTCATTTAAAAAAAAATGTTTCGCCAAGATGTTTATTACGCTGATGTTGATGTGAGTCCTGATGTGTGGGGACATTTTTCCCCCCGATTTTCAGGAGCTTTATTTTGGGTTGTAAAATTCTTCGGCTCCCTGAGACAGCTCAGTGCCTTCAGGGAGCTTTCAGTGTGCACTCCCCCCAGCGCATGCGCAGACTTCAGCGCTCGCCCTCCTCCCGCACCCCAGCAGCGCTGAGCGTTTCAGCACGCGCTTCACGCTGGCTGCCCGTTAATTGGTGGGGGCCAAACGCGGGTGGGTGGGCCGTTTGCCAGCTGCTCTCGGGCCTGCCCACCCACCCACCCGACAACCCAAAAACCCTGCCCCAGGGGGTGAGTTACTCGCTGCAGAGTTCCAGCCCCTGACCTGCTCTTGTCGCCACAGTATTTATGTGGCTGGACCAGTTCGGTTTCTGGTCCATGGTAACCCCAGGATGTTGATAGTTGTTCGAAAGATCTATCCTGTTAGACTCACTCCCCTGCCCTCTCCCCACAGCCTTTCAAGTATTTATCCAAATCTCTTTTGAAGGTTATTGTTGAATCTGTTTCCACCATTCTTTCAGGCAGCACATTCTAGATCACAACAACTCGCCGATTAAAACCATCTCATTTTATCTCTGGTCCTTTTGCCAATTATCCTCGAGCTGTGTCTGCTGGTTAGTGACCCTCCCACCACTGGAAACAATCTCTCTCTACTCACTCCATCAAAACCTGTCATAATTTCAAACACCTCTATTAAATCTCCCCTTAACCATCTCTCCGCTAAGGACAAGAACACTGACAGTCTCTCCGTAGAGCTGAAATCCTTCAACTGTGCTACCACTCTGGTAAATCTCCTTTCCAAGGCCTTGCCATCTTTCCTAACGTGAGTGTCCTGAATCCTCCAGCTGAGGCCTAACCAGTGATTTATAAAGGCTTAACACAACTTCTTTACTTTTGTACTCGATGCCTCCATTTATAGAACTAAGTAGACTCATAGAACCATACAATGGTTACAGAAGGAGACCATTCAGCCTGTCGATTCTCTGCTGGCTCTTGGCAAGAGCAACTTAGTTAGTCCTCCTCAGCCTTTTCCCTGTAACCCTGCAATCTTTTTTCCTTTCAGAAAATGATCAAATCCTTGTTTGAAGATCATGATTGACCCTGCCTCCACCGCCCTCTCGGGCAGCGCATTCCACATCCTAATCACTCGCCGCGTAAAGGTTTCTCCTCATGCCAATTTTTGCCCTTTTGCCAATTACTGTAAATTGGTGCACTCTCATTCTCGATTCTGGGGGACAGTTTCTCCCTATCTACTTTGCTCAGGCCCCTCATGATTTTGAATACCCTGTATCTCAAATCCCCTCTCAGCATTCTCTGCTCTAAGAACAGCCCCAGTTTCTCTAATCTATTCTGGTAACTGAAGTCTCTCACCCCGGAATCTTTTGATAGATCTTTTCTCCACCCTCGCTAAAGGGTTCACATGCTTCCTAAAGCATAGTGCCCAGAGTTCGCTACAGTAATCCAGTTGAGGTTGAACCAGTGATTTATAAAGATTCATTGCAACTTTCTCTCTTTTGTACTCTATGCCTATTTATAAAGCCCGGGATCCCTTTTCTCTTTTTAACCACTTCCTCAACCTGTCCTGCCACCTTCAACAATTCGTACACATACACTCCTGATCTCTCTGTTCCTGAGCTGCCCCGCTCCTTTAGAACTGTATTTTTATCTAGCCTCTCCTCATTCTTCCTACCAAAATGAATCACTTCACACTCCTCTGCACTAAATTTCATTTGCCACTTGTCTGCCCTTTCCACTAACCTGGCTGTCCTATCACGATCTTCCTCACAGTTTGTAATACTTCAAAGTTTTATGTCATCTGCAACTTTTGAAAATGTGCCCTGTACACCCAAGTCTAGGTTCTCTGGCCAAAGTTAAGTGTCTAATACGCCCTTTAAACAGCCTTTTCAAATTGTCCGACCAACATTAAAAACACGCCCCCCTCTCCCTCCCTTCCCGGGTCTCTCTGTTCCTGCACTCCGTATGAAAATTATACCGTTCAGTTTACATCGTCTTATCTTATTCTTTGTAGCAAAGCGTATTGCGAGGATATAACTTGCCCTGTCACAGCAGATTATAGGCTGTGCTGCTAAGTACAACCAGGTCAGCAGAAATATCTGCTGCTCCAAAGCTGGTTTTTAAGAAAAGGATGTGAGCACATGCCAAAAGAAGGTTCACCCCCCACATGTCCCGAACCCACTTGCTAACACAAGCTTCTCGATTGTGCAGTGACAATTAAACTGTTTTGCACACACAAGTCTTTTCTCGCCCATCACTTCTGTGCTCACTGACCTACACTGGCTCCCGGTCAAGCAACGCCTTGATTTAAAATTCTCATCCATGGCCTCGCTGCTCCCTACCCACCTCCAGACCCAAAACCCTCCGATCTCTCCACATGGGAATCCTCCAGTTCTAGTCTCTTATGGACCCCTGATTTTAATCGCTCCACCACTGGCGGCCGTGCCTTCAGCTGCCTGGGGCCTAAGCTCTGGTATTCCGCCCCCTACACCTCCCAGCTTCTCTAACTCCCTTCACCCATTTAATCATTTCTTAAAACCTACCTCTTTGTCCAAGCTTTTGGGATCTTTCCTAATCTCACCTTATGTGGCTAGGTGTCTGATTTTCCTTTTTAATATTCCTGTGACGTGCCTTGGGATGTTTTACTATGTTAAAGGCGCTATATAAATGCAAGATGGTGTTGTTAAGAAGCTGGCTACCCTCAGTCATTGGACAAATGCTGGGGTAGGGGTGGGGGGGCAGAGTTTTTAGATACAAGCTGTAGATCTGAGTCTCCAGCCCGCTCCTAAAACATTAACACAAAGGTTCCAATCACTACCAGTCACAAAAGCCACGTGGACCTTCACAGACACACGGACTCTCTGGAATTCATTGTAAGAGATGTGATTTCTGATGCTTGCTCATGATCTCGTGCTGGGACTATCAAATCTCAAAAGTCTTTGTACTTTGTGAAGGTAAAATGTGCAACCAGACAGCATCCAGGTCGGAGCATGCTCAGTGGTCTCAGGTGGTGTGAGTGCTGGGGTGTGAGAAGAGGGTGGGGGTAGCAGCCAGTGATAACTTCCCGTTCCCTCACTGTCGCTGGGGTCAAAATCCTGGAGCTCCCTCCCTAACAGCACTGTGGGTGTACCTACACCACATGGACTGCAGCGGTTCAAGAAGGCAGCTCACCACCACCTTCTCAAGGGGCAATTAGGGATGGGCAATAAAAATGCTGGCCCATCCACGTCCCGTGAAAGAATAAACAAAACGCTGCATTATTCCGGTGAAATATTCTGGGCACTTGTTCCTTGCAGCTTCAGCTTGTGTCAAGATGACAATACCTGGGTCCAAAACATGTTCCTGGGCACACACACAGGGACAAGACAGCACTATCGGCAACATTTCTATCCAGGGTCAGACAGTGGGTTGTGGGAGCTGCCACTCCAGGGCTGTTTCTGAAAAATGTCCAGGAAGGTTTCCTGATGAATTCCACTCCCCCACCCCCTCACACACTGAGACTCGACTTTCACACTTTCACCCAGCTGGTTAGTCAGGGCTGGATTTTGGTGCCTTAGGGATGACATTAATATTTCTGATGACACTCGTCCCCTAGTGTATCAATTGCCATTTCCTCTTCTACATCAAATAGTAATTAAGGCTTTAAATGTCCTTCCATCTTTTATTAGTAGATTTAAATTCATATTAAATATTATAATTTAGGAAGGTGTGAGTTGGTAATTATTCGATGAAGACTCAGCAGGTACTGCAGCATTTGAACCAATCGAGACTCGCTGTGCTGGTGCAGTATGTGCAAGTTGAGGTCTACAGACTTTCCAGGGTGTCCATGTAATTATCACTCTACTGGGCAAGAGAGAGAGAAAAACACCAAGTAGTAAAAAAACAGAAGAGGCAAGTCAGCTCAAATGAACAACGATATCTATTAATGACCTAGGCTTTGGTGTGCAGGGCACAATTTCAAAATCTGCACATGACACTAAACTTGGAAGTTTTGTGAACTGTGAGGAGGGTAACTTCAAAATGACATGGTCAGGTTGGTGGAGTGGGCGAACGAGTGGCGGATGAAATTTAATGCGGAGAAATGTGAAGTGATTCGCTTTGGTAGGAAGAATGTTGAGAGACAAGACAGGGTACAACTCTAAGGGGGATGCAGAGCAAAAGGATCTTGAGTATGTGTGCACAAATGATTGAAAGGGGCAGGACAGTTTGAGAGTGCTGTCAATAAAGTGTATGGGATCCTGGGCTTTATAAATACAAGCATAGAGTACAAAAGCAAGGCAGTTATGTTAAACCTGTAGAAAACACTGGTTCAGTTCTGGGCACAGCACTTCGGGAAAGATGTGAAGGTAATAGAGAGGGAGCAGAAAAGATTCATGAGAATGGTCCCAGGGATGAGGAACTTCAGTTATGTAGGTAGATTAGAGAAGTGGGACTGTTCTCTTTGGAGAAGGTTGAGAGGAGATTTGATAGAGGTGTTCGAAATTGAGGGGTCTGGGCAGAGTAGATGGGGAGAAACTGCTCCCATTGGCGGAAGGATTGAGAATGAGAGGGCACAGATTTAAGATGATTGGCAAAAGAGGCAATGGTGACTTGAGGAAAAACTTTTTCATGCTGCAAGCGGTTATAATCTGGCATGTACTGCCTGAGAGTGTGGTGGAGGCAGATTTAATTGTGGTTTTCAAAAGAGAATTGGGTCGCTGTCTGAAAAGGAACATTTTGCAGGGCTGTGGGGAAAAGGCAGGATGTGGCAAGTCAGGTGAATGGCTAACAAGGTGAGTTGCTTTTGCAGAGGGCCAGCACACACACGATGGGCTGAATAGTTTCCTTCTGTGCTGTAACCATTCCACGATTCTGGAAATACGGAAAACGCTGCAAATCTCTGGCAATGTTTGGGGAGAGAAGACCCAAGTTACTGTTTCAGTGATTTCAGTGTTCTGAAAGTTCAGACTGTTTTTCCCTCTCCACACACGCTGCCAGACCTGCTGTGTATTTCCAGCAATGTTTTTTCTCAGAATTCCAGCATCCGCAGTATTTAGCTTTTATAAGTTAACAGCAATTAGTCATCACCAATTTTTTAGGAAGTTTTTTGGGTACAGAACAGTCAATCAAAATAGAATACACGCCAGAAACCTTAATTCCACAGACCCGAGATTCTAAACTGGTAAACGTGACCCTTCCGTCTGTTGACACAGAATGTGCACAACTGACAAGAGGTAAGATTTAAAAAAATATTTTGTGAAGCATTTTTAGATTCAGCAATATAGTTTTGTAAAGGGCTCTGACCTGTCCGAGATTCAAGAACACACTATTGAGGTTTATAAACCAACTGTGAATTTGTTATGAAATAAAAACAGAAAATGCTGGAAAAACTCAGCAGGTCTGGCAGCATCTGTGGAGAAAGAAACAGAGTTAGCGTTTCGAGTCCGTACGGCTCTTCTTCGGAGCTTGAGAAGTAGAAATGTGATGGGTTTTATAATGTTTAAGAGGGAGTGGAGCAGGTGGTCCATGTCTATCTTCCTCCCAACCCCCTTCTCATCCTATCAGCTTTTCCCTCTATTCCTTTCCTACTTGTATGTTCATCTTGTGAGCGTCCCCTTAAATGCATCTACAGGAACACAGAAAATTGGAGTAGGCCATTCGGCCCCTCGAGCCTGCTCTACCATTCAGCTAGATCACTGCTGATCTTCTACCACTAAACCATTCTCCCTCACTATTCCCATTACTATCCCAAAGAAGTCATACTGGACTCGAAACGTTAACTCTGTTTCTCTCTCCACAGACGCTGCCAGACCTGCTGAGTTTTTCCAGCACTTTTTGTTTTTATTTCAGTTTTCCAGCATCCGCAATATTTTGCTTTTATGTTCATGTCAATTAATATGGTTTATGTTTGAAAGAAATAGCAACTCGTGATTTTTATAAACAAACCTCTTGATTGCAAGTTAAGGAGGTGGTGGGGTTGGGATGCCTGCATTCATGTATTCTTCCTTTTCTTGGAGTACACCCTGGCTCAGTGGGTTGCAGCCTGGCCTGAGTCAGAACGTCCAGGGTTCAAATCCCGCTCCGGAGGTTCCTCACTGACACGCAAGGGCAGCTTGAGGGAGTGCTCCACTGTCAATGGTGAGATGTTAAACCTGTCTGTCCCCTGAGGTGGCTTTAGAAATCCCAAGGCACTATTCAAAGGACAGTGAGTTCTCTGCAGCGTCCTGGCCAATATTTATACCTCAACCAAGATCTAAACAGCTGATTTGGTCACATATTTGTATCACTGTCTGTGTGCAAATTGGCTGCCGTGATTCCTACAATAGTGACTACGCTTTAAAAGTACTTCGTTGGCTGTGAAACACTTTGGGATGCCCTGAGAGACTGTATAAATCTTTTTACCTTCTTCTCCCCTTGCCTATTTACATTCCACAGCGAGTGTGTCTATGGCATTTGCCAGTTATGGAGATGGATCTATCCCAGTGTTCACAGCATCAGCATAAATTTTCTAATCAAGCTAAAAGCCTCACGGCTGCCATTATTATGAATGGCTCAATAACAACCTGCCCTTAACATTAAAAAAAAATCCCCCAAATGTTTCATAAGGACATAAACAACAAAATGAGTGACAGCCAAATAAGGAAATTTGGTCGGCCATGATTGAACTGAATGGTGCTATTGGCTTGAGGGGCTGAATGGCCTTCTCCTGTGGTATTGTTATTGTTTGGTGAATTGACCTCTTCCTTGTGTAGGCTGAATGCCAACTCTACAACACCTCCTCCTACCTCCCCCTGTACCACAACCCCACCACCAAACATCAGCCCTACAACACCTCCTCCTACCTCACCCTGTACCACAACCCCACCGCCAAACATCAACTCTACAACACCTCCTCCTACCTCCCCCTGGACCACAACCCCACCACCAAACATCAACTCTACAACACCTCCTCCTACCTCCCCCTGGACCACAACCCCACCACCAAACATCAGCTCTACAACACCTCCTCCTACCTCCCCCTGTAGCACAACCCCACCGCCAAACATCAAGCCATCGTTTCCAGGACAATCAGTAACTTCGGGCGGAATTTTCCGTGCCCACTAGCGTCGGGCGTGCTTGGCGGGAGTGGACAATATGGCGAGAAGGCCAAAAATCGGTTTCACAACATTGTGAAACCAGTTTGCGATCGAGCGCTCAGCCCGTCGATGGTGGGCCACGCTTCCCACCCTCGGGAACTTCATTGTAATTCATCTGCATATCATTATAAGGCCAGCCCACTGGAATTATTCCCCCCAAACTGGACCGTCTACCCGTGTACGTGTTTCACAACTGCACATAAGTGACATGCATCTGCATTTCGCTCGGGACTTCTAGGTTTATTTGCCTATCTTGCTGCGGGCAGCACTCGCAGTCATCAGCACCAGGCAGTGCAGGCAGCACCACATCACTTTTACGGGGGCTCACCGGCAGGTCTCTACCTACCAGACCAGCCATAAAGTGGGGGTGGCTTTTCAAAGGCTGCAGGACTAGGGCTGGCTTGGGGAAGGGGGAGAAGGGGCCTCAGGTAAGAGAAGAGGCTGCAGGGTGAGGGCTGTACTGGGGAAGGAGGGTAATCCAGGGGGTGTGTGGGGGCACATGTTGATCTGTGCAAGTGGCCTCAAGAGGGTAAGCGCTGAGGACGCAGTTTCCAGAGGAGATGAGGCCAGATGGAGATGTGAGGGTGTGTGTGTGACAGTGAGTGGTGATGTCTCTGGAGCTGGCAGTGAGTGAGATGCCAGTGAATGTGTGATGGGCTTGAGTGATGAGATGGTTGCCTTACCCTTGCAGCATGGTTGAGATCATTCATCCTCTATCTGCACTGGACAGCCGACCTCTGGCTTACCAAGCCGGAGTGATAATGTTGCTGCCCCTCCTGCGGTCAGAGCGAGGGTAGAGGACATCACGCCAGGCCTCCACAGCGTCCAAAAGGCACCCAAGGGATGCATCACTACACCTGGGGGCTGCAGTCTTCTTGCCTTTCGGGGCCACGTCTTATTTGCAGCAGTCCTGGGGCTGCAAGCACTGAGAGGTACACGTACAGCTGTACTTGAAATGTAGCGCCCTGCGTGATGAAGTAGCGAGGTGATGGCACTGCAGGCGAACTGGAACTCGCTCGCGATCGAAATGGTGTTTCCTGGGAATGTGTAATTAATGTGGCGGGTTCAGGACAATATGACATGAGGAGCCACTGTTGCAGCCAGCAGGTAAAACGTCATTTTACCTGCCCACTAACACACTAATGTGTAAATCTGGGACGATTCCTCCCTTCATCTCCTCTCCACAGCCTCCAACCACACAGTCTCACAAACCCGTCTCCTTCCCAAGATCTACAAACAGGGCTGCCCTGATGGACCCAGGGAGGTTATGCCTCAGGTGTACAGGGCTTTGGTGAGACCACACCTGGAGTACTGTGTAAAGTATTGGTCTTCTTATTTAAGGAAGGATGTAAAAGAATTGGAAGCAGTTCAGAGGTTTACTGGACTAATACCTAGAATGGGAGGGTTGTCTTATGAGGAAGGGCTGGACAGGTTAGGCTTGTATCCGTTGGAGTTTAGAAGATTAAGAGGTGACTTGATTGAAACATATAAGATCCTGAGGGGTCTTGACAGGGTGGATGTAGAAAGGTTGTTTCCTCTTGTAGAAGAATCTAAAACTAAGGGTCACTGTTTAAAAATAAGGGGTTGCTCATTTAAGACAGACATGAGGAGAAATTTTTCTCTCAGAGGGTCGTGAGTCTTTGGAATTGTCTTCCTCAAAAGGCAGTGGAAGCAGTGTATATGAATATTTTTGAGGTAGAGCTAGATAGATTGTTGATTAGCAAGGGGGTGAAAGGTTATCGGGGGTAGGCAGGAATGTGGGGTTGAGGTTACAGTCAGATCAGCCATGATCTGCTGATGGTGGTGCGGGGGGGAGGGGGAAGGTGGAGATAAAGAGGGGTTTAGGGAGAGAATTGCAGGGAACTTAGGTGGCTAAAGGTGCAGAGGTGGGAGGGGTAGGCACTAGGTCAGAATCAGAGGAATGGAAAGTTTAGCAGAGAAGCATTAGATTGGGTAGAATAGTAAAGGATATGAGAGGTGCAAAAGAGAGTGGGATTGGACTGAGTGGGATATTAGAGGATAATCTTCACTATATTTGTGATTCAGACACACACACACACATTCCTCTTCCGAACCATCCTTAGTTTGCAATATACCCAATCCATGAAGGAGGATTGACCCCGACACCTCATCTGAGTGATAGTCAGTACTAGATTAGTTAGGCGAGTGCGGGTAGGAGCAGTTAACAACAGCTGACTTCCATCCTGTCTTATCTGACGTTCACCTGTGTAGTTAAGCAAGGATTCCTGCTTAATCCTAGAAGCAAGGGTCCCAACTGGTATCACCCCTCCTTAACCCAAGGCCACTGAACGAAACTGTAGTGCCTCTTGGATTAGGACTGAGTCATGTGCCACTGATCTGGTCTGTGTGCTTCAAGTACCAGACCGACGCACATTGGCAGCAGTGTATAACATCTACAAGGTGCATTGCAGTAACTCACCAAGGCTCCTTTGACAGCACCTTCCAAACCCAGGACCACAATCATCTAGAAGGACACAGGCAGCAGACACATGGGAACACCACCACTTGGAAGTCCCCCTCCAAGCCACTCACCATCCTGACTTGGAAATATATCGCTGTTCCTTCACTGTCGCTGGGTCAAAATCCTGGAACTCCCTCCCTAACAGCACTGTGGGTGTACCTACACCACATGGACTGCAGTGGCTCAAGAAGGCAGCTCAACACCACCTTCTCAAGGGCAACTAAGGATGGGCAATAAATGCTGGCCCAGCCAGAAAAGCCCACAACCCGTGAATGAATAAAAAAAAACAGTATCTTTACTGGGGAGAAAGGCCAGGGTGGGGAGTGGGGAACCACAGTGACACTCAAGGGAGGAAGGTCATTCCAACATGACTGGTTCACATAGACAGTTTCTGTTCTCAACATGTGGGTATCACTGGCATTTATTGCCCATGTCCCTGAGAAGGTGTATTGAGCATTCTTAAACTGTTGCAGGTATCTGCAACTTGGGAGGGGGCTCCCACACGTTGACAGATGTGGAGTTCCAGGATCTTGGGATGATACTGTTCACAGGAATTCATAATGGGGAATGCTAACAGGAACATTAATGGACAGTACAGACAGGTAGAATTCTCCCATTTGACACTTCGCCAATACTACCACTTCCTCACTGATTGAGATGAGAACCCAGCAGGGTTCAGATCGTCCTGCTCTGTAGGGATTAGTATCGCACCTGGTGCTGCATATACCAACTCAGCTTAGCAAATGACCAAGGCAGAAACATTCCAACCCCAGTCATGGCTCTGGTCTCACAGGAACTTCCTCACTAAATGCACCAATTCTTTAACAGAAGAGAACAGGAACAATGGAAGGAAGAACTGAAACCCCTTCAAACTCCAATTGCCCAGCCATTTGAGGCCTGTCAGAAAGGCCTTCATTTGTCATGTCACTAAGCATTTCACAGCGGCTAGCAAAATATGGCAGCCATTTTGTGCACAGCAAGATCCTCCAATACATCCAGGAGATGAATGTTCAGTTTATCCGGTTTAGATAGCACAGGTCAGGACAAGATACTGGAAAATCTCTCCTCTCTTTGTCAGAAACTACCTCGGGATATTTCAGACAGAGCCTTGGCGTAATGTAACATCTGAAGACTGATTTGTCTGTCAGTGCAGCACTCCCGTCCTGGATTCATGAGCTGAAGGCCAGGAGTTGGGTTTGAACTTGCGACCTTCAGATCTACAAGTGATGGTTCTCCCAGCTAAGCCAGGCCGACACCTGTAAAAGGTCAGCAGCATGACGTCAGGGCAGGAGTTGTAAACACTGACACTGCTTAAAAATCACAACAAAATCCATTGATCAAACTTGTTTAATTTACTGCTTAAATAGGCTGTTATTAAGTCAGTAAGTGCAAGGCTAGTACTGCACACACCATTACTCTTCATCGTGAGGTAGTCAACACTGCCTCAAAGCAAATGCATATTCTTTATTGGAAGTCATTTTCACTTTCCACTGAGCATTCATGATGTTTATTTGCTGGTTAGTAAAATGCACTCTGTTGCAGCTGGATCTTGCTCGCCAGATGCTTCCTGCTCTCGTTAAACATCCAGTGTCTGTCCTCGTCTCAGAAGACTGGACCCTTCAGGAATCGCTCGGCTAAGCACGGCCAGATTCAGTTGCAGTTCCGTGCAGGCAGTTATTGTGTTCGTGCTGCATTCAAAGTGACGGCCTTGAGTCCTGCTCATTAACCATTCGTCCACCAGGACAGGAGCCCCAGTCCCGGCTCACTGATGGAGCCCTGCAAAGAATTTGGAACCATATGTAGAAATAGACCAAGAGTAAAGTGGGCATTTCCCTACTTATTTTGTTTCAGCACAAACACCCCACCCCCACAACACAATATTGTAAAGGAGGGGTGGTGCAGAGAGAGAGAGAGACAGACAGAGACACACAAAGAGAGTGAGACACGCACACAGATAGAGACAAAGAGAAAGAGGGACAAACATAGAGCGAGACAAAAAGAGAGAGAGAGAAAAACAGAGACAGAGAGAGTCAACGGGAGAGAGACAGAGAGACAAAGACAGACAAACAAAGAGAGAGAGAGACAAAGAGAGACAGACAAAGATGGAGAGAGATAGACAGAGAGAGAGGCGGGGACAGGGGGAGAGAGAGAGAGACAAAGAAAGAGACAGACAGAGAGGGAAACAAAGAGAGACAAACAGATCAAGACAGAAAGAGAGAGACAGAGAGAGAGACAAAGCGAGAGAGACACAGAGAGAGAGAAAGAGAAAGACAGAGAGAGAGAGAAAGAGAGACAGTGAAACATACAAAGAAATACACCGAGAGATGGAGGGAGAAAATAAGACACAGACTGGCAGTTAATGATTCTCAGAGAAACAGGCACAACAGTGGAGCACCATGATGTGATGTGATGATGCTCTAGTTTATTTTCGCTACTGGATGCAGGACAATGCTTGGATTTTACTTGAAGTAGATTTTTTTTGTATTGTCCGTCTTTTACACACTAGACTCTCCACACGAGGTCAACAGTTCTCTCTCTCCCAGCAACTGCCAATCTCACCCTACACCCAGCAAGCAGGAAGCACCAGGCAATGAACTAGCACAACTGTTCGATGCGATTCTCTCGCTCTCCAACCAGATGGGGAGCTGAGCAAGGGAGGGCTCAACCACTCGCACCTCCCCCATCCACTTTACCAAGGGCAGTATGTCAACACTGCACCATCTAGGCTCCTCCTGAAGGAGTGTCTCCTTCAAGCACCTCTTCCGCAGACTGGTTTGCACTGCAGTGCAATACTGAGTGAGTACCACAGTGTCAGAAATGCCATCTTTCAGGTGAAATGTCTGCCCTCCCGGGCGAATGTAAAAGATCCCATGCCACTATTTCAAAGGGGGATCTTCCCAGTGCCTTGGCCAATATTCATTCCACAAACAGTCTCACCAGAAACAGGTGACCCAGTCACCTTGCTGTTTGTGGGAGCTTCCTGTATGCAAATTGGTTGATGCAGTTCCCACATTATAACAGTGACTAGATTTCAAAAAGTACTTTCTTGGTTGTTTTTAAGGGTTGCATTGGCTGCAAGCGTTTTGGAACATTCTGAAGTTGTGAAAGGCACTATATAAATGCAAGCCTCTCTTTTCTACCCCAGGACAGCCCTGACCCCCCTACACTAATTGAGAGAGGCAGATGTGTCTTACCGTCAGGGTGTAGGGAGATTCCTTCCTCTGGGCCTCCTCTGCTGGGGCAGTCGAGTTCGAGTTCGAGTTGTCAGCTGTGCTGGGCCCAGTGGGGGAGGTGTCTACAAAGGTTTCGTCCACCACTCGGAGCCTGACCTCCTCCCCGACATCCATGTAAAGGTCGTGTGTACCCTCGTCAGTCTCGTATTCCCACACCCACACCTGCTCCGTCTCATCACTGCCAGCCCAGTCAAGGAAATCCTGGCCAACACCATCAAATCATGTTTCAATGGGCAAGTGGCACCATCCAGACTGACACAGAATTTTACACTTTAGAAACAGGCCATTTGGCCCAAGTGGTCCATGTTTAGTCTCCTCCCACACCTCTTCATCTGACCCTGTCAACAGATCCTTCTAGTCCTTACTCCCTCATGTGTTTATCTGGCTTCCCCTTGAATGGATCTATGCGATTTGCCTCAACCACTCAAATAATGAGCTCCACACTCTCTGGGACGAGAGATTTCTTCTGAATTCCTGACCGGATTTATTAGTGACTAACTTATATTTATGGACCCCCCTCTACAAGCAGAAAAGTCTTTCAGCCAAAGTCACTCCAGATTCTACTTGGAACAGGAGTTCAAACAAGCTTCTCATTCCCAGGGGCCTTGTTCATTGCTAGGGTCAGGGGCTTGTGCCTTCACATCCCCACCCCCAAGGGAGGATCCATCTCCCATGGTCACCAATTACTGAAGGATACAACTTGGCTGGTTGCTGCAGGGATTCTGGAGGGATGAGGATGTCATCAAAATATCCCAGGGTCACTGTGAGGAAAAGAGAAGGAACAGCAGTGAAGTAAAGGATATTTCTAATAGGTTAGACATTGGCCTAACACTGCGGGGGACCCAGATTAACAACCAGCCCGCAGTGACACAATCGAAAACTAACCCCCTACAATCTTGGCCGAGTATCAGGATGAAAGAAACTTGAGGTAGTCTCCATGAGTTTGAGTCAATGGCACAAAGCAGATGTAATTCAACACTGGAGCCAGTATGGACAGAATAGACCCGGAGTAGTGTACAGTTTTGGTTTTCTTTACTTAAGGAAGGATATACTTGCATTGGAAACAGTTCAGAGGAGGCTGATTCCTGGGATGAAGGGCTTGTTTTATGAGGAAAGGTTGAGCAGGTTGGGCCTATATTCATTGGAATTTAGAAGAATGGGAGGTGATGTTATCAAAACATAAGATTCTGAGGGAGCTTGACAGGGTAATGTTGAGATAATGTTCCCCTTCGTGAGGCAATCTAGAGCCAGGGGTCATGGTTTCAAAATAAGGGGTCTCCCATTTAAGACGGGGAGGAATTCCTTCTCTCAGAGGGTTGTTAATCTTTGGAATTCTCTTCCCTAGTGAGCAGTGGAGGCTGGCTCATTGAATATATTCAAGGCTGAGTTATTTTTGATTGGCAAGAGAGTCAAGGGTTATGGGGGGCAGGCAGAGAAAGGCCACAGTCAGATTAGCCATGATCCTATTGAAGTGTCTCCTGTCAATGCAAGATGGCCACGCAAGATAGTTGCTGATACCCATCTATGCATGCGCACTTGTCCACATGGAAAGCCATTGGTGTCATTGGCAGGAGACACAGTGCCAGCAAAAATCCATCAGAGGGGGACTGTCACACAACCTAACCTGATAGCACAGAGGGGGTGGGCAACTGGACATGCTGGAAATCCACATCAACCAATAGTAAGGTCATATGTCAGTTTGAGGGGGCGGGGTGATGTGTGCAAGCCAATCAGAGCTGTGGGTATGGGACTGAATGAATCATGTGTGGTTGGAGCAGTTTGGCGCCTGATGAATGAGAACGTTGTTACTAACTGAGGCCGTGAGTGAGATCGTGAGGTTAAACCACCGAATCAATGCCCGCGACAGCAGTCCACTGTGTCCTTTGGGTGGCCTCCTCCTGTTTGGAGAGCTGTGGGGTAAACGTTGTTGAGCACAACATGTGTATTTTTGAACTGGTTTGGAGAGTGGGTCTTGCTTGGTGTTTTTCTTACAGTGTCTGTATTTGCTTAAAATATCTTTCAAAAGTCATGGCAAAATGTCTTTAATAACTGTTTGATAAGCATCTCTGCTCTTGGCCGCTGCTGACTCCGTCGCTCAAAATGATGTCACAGAGTAAAACAATGTAACTGCGCATGCAAAGTGCTGGCAGCAAACACAACCTTTACTGAATGGTGGATTTAGCCCAAATGGCCTCCTCTGTGCTGTAATGATTCTACTCAACAACCCACAAGCTAACAATGCCATTCAACAAGGTATGGGAAATACAGGCGGAGGTGCTCTGTTGGAGCTTTATCTCTGTGGGCCCCATTGATGTGTACCATAGAGCTTTGGGGGCCCACTGTCCAGACTGAACCCAGGTTCTACTTTCTCACGTTATCAGTATGAACAGATCTAGTGCTCAGATTAGGGTTCATCCAATTAATCAGGCAACAGCACCAAAGGAAACCCTTTCCAAACCTCCAGATTCAACACTCAAACAGGGTAAAGCAGCAAGATCTAGAAACAAATAGATGCTTGAGCTTTGTGGGTTACACTGACATGGTTTAGAAAGATCAGGAACTTTACCCTACATCTAAACTGTGATAAGATTAGCTGCCACCCTGCCTACATTACAACAGTGAGATGATAGCAGCTTTTTTAATGAGGAATTGGCATCTTATGAAGGAACATGTTGTATATGCCTCATCCACAAGCTCTGCATTTTTTAATTCATTCATGGGATGTGGGCGTCGCTGGCTAGGCCAGCATTTATTACCCATCCCTAATTGCCCTTGAGAAGGTGGTGGTGAGCTGCCTTCTTGAACCGCTGCAGTCCCTGTGGTGTACGTACATCCACAGTGCTGTTAGGGAGGGAGTTCCAGGATTTTGACCCAGCGACAGTGAACGAACAGCGATATATTTCCAAGTCAGGATCGTGAGTGGCTTGGAGGGGAACTTCCAGGTGGTGGTGTTCCCATGTATCTGCTGCCCTTGTCCTTCTAGATGGTAGTGGCCTTAGGTTTGGAAGATGCTGTCTAGGAGCCTTGGTGGGCAATTTTCACATTGCTGGTTAGATGCCAGTGTTGTAACTCTTTTGAGTCAAAACCAATTAAACTAAATTAACAAAATCAGGGACAAAGTAAAAGGCAACCCCTTAAAGGGAAACTGCAAAAATTAAGACAAAATTTAAAGGAAACTTACCAACATTAAACCAAAATGTGATTAACAGGGTCAATAAAACACCCCAGTCCCCGCGGTGCCCACCCAGCGTGGGAGGTCTCGACAGTGTCAGCAGACACCGTGTGCTCCCTCTCCAGGGACACCCGGCCGCAAACATAGCCACAGAAGAGGGGCAGACAGTCGGGCCAGATGACCCTTGATCACCCGCTGCCTGGACCTGTTAATGGCCAACTTGGCCAGGTCCAGGAGCAACTTCACGAGGAGGTCCTCCTCCCTTTGGCCCCCCTCCGCACCAGGTGCCCGTAGATCAGGAGCGTGGGACTGAAATGCAAATAAAACAACAATAAAAGGTTTTACAAGAAACAAAAAAAGGGGTGCAGCCTACAACTACCTATATAAGTGTGGTCCACGGACTACACAAGGCAGCAAAAAAACGCAAGCGACTTGGGAGTCTGAACCGACACACACTGCGATTGTATGGGACGGCTGCATGCAACACCCTCCACTCCAGGTCCCTGATGGAAAGTGGGAGGACACCGCCATAGAGGGCCCCCCACTGGGGACTTCCGCTGCCAGACGGCAACAAGGCGTGCCAGGGCCTGTCCAGGCGGCGGGTGAGGGCAAGGAAGTAAAGGATGTGCAGCAGCAGCCCGTACAGGAAACTCCTCCGCTTGTTGTAGCTTCACCAGGTTGACGCCTCATTTTTAGGTATGTCTGGTGCTGCTCCTGACAAGCCCTTTTGCACTCTTCATCTAACCAGGGTTGATCGCCTGGCTTGGTGGTAATGGTAGAGTGGGGGATATGCTGGGCCACGAGGTTACAGATTGTAGTTGAGTACAATTCTGCTCCTGCTGATGGCCCACAGCGCCTCATGGATGACTAGTCTTGAGTTGCCAGATCTGTTTGAAATCTATCCCATTTAGCACAGTGGTAGTGCCACACAACATGATGGAGGGTATCCTCAATGTGAAGACAGGAATTTGTCTCCACAAGGACTATGTGGTGGTCACTCCTACCGATACTGTCATGGACAGATGTATCTGCGGCAGGCAGGTTGGTGAGGATGAGATCAAGTATGTTTTTCCCTCTTGTTGGTTCCCTCACCACCTGCCGCAGACCCAGTCTAGCAGCTATGTCATTTAGGACTCGGCCAGCTCGGTCAGTAGTGGTGCCACCGAGCCACTCTTGGTGATGGACATTGAAGTCCCCCACCCAGAGAACATTCTGCGCCCTTGCCACCCTCAGTGTTTCCTCCAAGTGGTGTTCAACATGGAGGAGCACTGATTCATCAACTGAAGGAGGGGGAGAGGGTGCAAGGGACGTGATAATTAGGAGGTTTCTTTGCCCATGTTTGACTTGATGCCATGAGACATCATAGGGTCCGGAGTCGATGTTGAGGATCCCCCAGGGCAACTCCCTCCCAACAGCATACCACTGTGCCACTGCCTCTCTTGGTCTGTCCTTCCGGTGGGACAGGACATACCCAGGGATGGTGATGGCTTGCAGATGGTATCTGAGACATTATATGTAAGGTATGATTCCATGAGGATGACTATGTCAGGCTGTTGCTTGACTAGTCTGTGAGACAGCTCTCCAAATTTTGGCACAAGCCCCCAGCTGTTAGTAAGGAGGACTTTGCAGGATTAACATTGACGTTGTTTCTGGTACCTAGGTCGATGCCGAGTGGTCCAATCAGTTTCATTTCTTTTAGACTTTGTAGTGGTTTGATACAACTGGCTTGCTAGGCCATTTCAGAGCGCAGTTAAGAGTCAACCACATTGGTGTGCGTCTGGAGTCACATGTAGGCCTGACCAGGTAAAGACAGCAGATTTCCTTCCTTAAAGGGCATTAGTGAACCAGATGGGTTTTACAACAATCGACAATGGTTTCATGGTCATCGTGAGACTTTTAATTCCAGATGTTTATTGAACGTGTAGGGATTCGAACCCGGGTACCCGGGGCATTACTCTGGCCTTCTGGATTACTAATCCAGTAACAATACCACTACGCCACTGCCTCCTGAGGTGGACCCAAGGCGCTTTGGGACATTTTGAGGTGATAAAAGGTTCTATTGAAATGCAAGTTCTAAATATCTATTTATATCTGACCCAGTGATGGGGAGTTATAGTTCACTCAGGGAGTCCAAGTTGCTGTGGCAACCTGCACTTTTCCATGCAAAGTGGTCTGGAGCTATGGATAGTGATGGTAGAGGCTCCAACATTCTTTCCATCACACAGCTGACCAGGAATCTCTCCCATTCTTACCGCCTGCCATTGGCGTGTGTTGGAAGGAGTTGTAGGTTGATACTCAACCCATTTGGCCACGTTAGGAATGCACCTTCCTTGGCCTTGGACTCAAACCCAGAGCTTCTGCCTCAGGGACAGGGACACTACCCACTGCACCACAAGACCCTCTGCATCTGACCTCAAAATGTTCAATAGTGACGTGGGGATAAGAACTTCAATCATGTTTCATTCCCCAATGTAAATAGCCCTCAATATGTCGAATGTGGGATTCCACTGAATTAAACCAATGAAGCAACACTGAAGAAACTTGTCAGATGGGATCTCAGGGCTCAGGAGAACGTGTCCCCACAGCACAGCAAGATCAGAAGCAGCATCAACAGACCTCCTCACTGTAAGGTCTTTAGAAACCCTTCTGCAAGCCATCACTTTGGACAGTGGCAGCTCCCCCAATGCCTTGGTAGGTAAATGGTGTCATGTGCTGTATAATCAGGAGGAAGCCATTCACACCATCTAGCCGGTTACACCAAACAATTAGATCATGGCTGATCTGTATCATAACCCATCAACATCCTTGAATCCATAAACCTTAACCTTAACCCCCCTGGCTAACTAAAATCTATTCATCTCAGTTTAGAAATTTTCAGTTGATCCCCAGCCTTAACAGATTTTTTGGGGGAGAGAGTTCCAGATTTCCACACGCCATCACTGGGGCAGACATAGATAGATATTTAGAATTTGCATTTCAACAGTGCTTTTTAACAACCTCAAAATGTGTGAAGAAGTGCTTCCTGACATCACCCCTGAACAGCCTAGCTCGAATTTTAAGGTTCTCCCCCCTTGTTCTGGACTCCACGCACCCCCCTCCCCACCCCTACCAGAGGAAATAGTTTCTTCTCTGTCGACCCTATCAAATCCTTTAATCATCTTAAACCCCTCAACACGATCACCCCTTTATCTTCTATACTTGAGGGAACACAAGCCCAGTTTGTGCCATATCGGTTAGAAAGGTCACAGGATGTGTGCTGAACTAGCTGACTTTAACCAGTGGGGGCTGCGCATTAAACTCAACACACAGGGTGAGGGAGGGAGGGAGGGTGGAGGAGGAAGGCAGACTGATCAGCCAGGGCCCCAGCTCCTGATCACTATCTCGTTGCCCACTGCTGGAACTGTGCTGATTGTGTGAGTGAAGCAAGTTTAACTGTGACGGTGCTGAGAGGGAATTCCAGCACGGTTCAGAACCTTCAGGAGTAGGGAGGATGGGGGAGGGACTGAAAAATGCAACGGGGCCCACATTCCCATTTCCGAACTGTTTCTGGTGACTCCCAGAAATAAGAATCCCTAATTTGTGCAGGATGCTGGAATCCTGAGCACACTAATGAGTGGACTGAACAAATCCAAACTCATTGACTGGTACCCTGATCCTAAGTCACTCCACTCCCTCCTTGGATTTCAATCCAAACCCCACTTGTTAACAGACGATAAAAAAAACAACTTATGCCTCCGTGGGATGAGCAAAATGCAGCCATCTCCTATCCAAAGTCATAAGCAGCAAAAAAGACATTATTTTAACACACCCAGACTGTTGACATTGCTGGATTATGAAGGACAACCTTCTTATCTCTCAGACATTCACATTGACAAGCTGTTCAGAGAAACAGGCTGCAGAATGTACAGCCAATGGAGTCAAATTAACTCAATGGAGTCAAACCACTGCATTAAAAACATATTTCCTCCCCCCCTATGCCTGATCAAGCAGTACAACAGAGGGGCAGATGCCCACCTCATAGCTCTCTGCCGGTATTATCCTTAAGCGGTCATCTGGATTGGCACGACTATGGTCTCTGCATTAGGATTAACTGACCCCACATCCCCCACCACCCCCAGGCAACATCTGAGGTCAAGTATCAAGGTGAGGGAAAAACAGATATCCACATACTGGGTTTTACTGTCACAACCACGTAACAGCAGCAGTAAGAAGCCCTCCGAGCTGACTTCTTCCGAAAGACGATTCCTTACTCCTGATAAATCCCTGCTCATTAACCGTACTGCTGCTATCAACCTAAAAACACCCTCCATCCTTTTCAACCAGGCTCCATTTCCCTGCGACTCTATCAAGGGACAAAGGGCGTACAGACAGCTACACTGGTGCTGGTCCCTCCTCTGGTGCCTCGCCTGAACAGCCATTCTTTATGTTTGAGCCACAGTGGGGTTATCACTGTCAGGGTGGCTTTGTCCTCATCCATTATGCACACAACCACTCCAGCAAAAGTGCTTGGATAGTAATCCGGAGGGGAAAATCTCAATCGTTCCTTCGCAATCCAAGGCCTCCCCACTGGTCTGACTGAGACCAATCAACTCAGGGAACAGAAATTCCAACGCTGCTCACTTTTACTGTCCCTTTAATTAAATTTGCGGAAGCAAGGACACCCAATCCTGATGTATATCCAGATGTTCCTCTTCATTTCCTGAGAGCACTGACTCTTGCTGGGACATAGTCATCCTCTGTGAGCTCACAGTAGTGAGAGCACATTCTGGGGAGCAAGGGTCAGAAAGCTGTTTGACTGTGGGTGCAAACCCACAGGGAGTTAATGCCTGACAGCAGGGCGCTGGTCTCCGATCAGAAGAGATATGTATGTATTTGTATATTATAGAGTATTTATAACCTCGACAGGTCATTCAGCCTAATAGGTCCATGTCCATACCCTCTTCTCATCCTATCAGCACCTCCTTCTATTCCTTTCCTACTTGTATGTTCATCTTGTGAGCGTCCCCTTAAATGCATCAATAGGAACACAGAAAATAGGAGTAGGCCATTTGGCCCCTCGAGCCCGCTCTGCCATTCAGCTAAATCTCAGTTGATCTACCTCAAAACCATTCTCCCTCAATTAACCCCCTTTACTATCCCAGTCATATTGAACTTGAAACATTAATTCTTTCTCTCTCCACAGATGCTGCCTGATCTGCTGAGTATGTGCAGCATTTTGTTTTTATTTCTGATCTCCAACATCTGCAGTATTTCACTTTTATCCTATTACTATTCACCTCAACTATTCCATGTGGCAGAATACTCCACATTCTAGCCACTTTCTGGGTAAAGGAACCCCTCCTGAATTCCTTATTGGATTTATTCGTCACTATCTCATATTTGTAGGAGGTCCTGTGGTGCAGTGGGTAGTGTCCCAGCCTCTGAGCCTGAAGCTCCGGGTTCAAGTCCCACCCCAGGACTTCATGGCTAAAGAAGGCGCGTGCAAAATGCGGCCAAACAGGTTGAGAATCAACCTGCAAATCCTTTCAACACACGCCAATGGCAGGCAGTAAGAGCAGGAGAGATTTCTGGTCAGCTGTGTGATGGAAAGAACGATGCAGCCTCCACCATCACTATCCATAGCTACAAAATACATGTAAAAGTGCATGTTACCACAGCAACTCAGACTCCCTGAGTGAACTGTAACCCACCCCATATTATATTTATGGCCCTTAGCTTTGGACTGGGCACAGGTTGAAAAGTCTTCATTATATCTATCCTATGAAATCCCTTCAAAATTATAAAGACCTCTATTAGGTCACTTCTCAATCTTGTCTTTTCTGGAGAAAAGAGACCCAGCCTGTTCATTCTTTCCTGATAGATGTAACCTCTTGGTTCGGATGTCATCCTTTTGGTGTCTATATACTCAGATCTGACTCTGTTGGTACCTCTGCCAATCCCATTCTTCAACACGCCAGCAGCAGTTGCACTGAAATTACCAACTGCGTTCAAATTCCAAGTGTCTCACCTTCAAATGTAATGTGCAACTCTGAAAATGTGTTTAGAAAGGATTTACAAAGAATGCTGATGGTTTGGAGAGGGTGCAGAGCGGATTTACCAGGATGAGGGAATCCCCTATGTAGAGAGGCTAAAGGAGCTGGGATTGTTCTCCTTCGCACAGAGAAGGTTAAGAGGAGATTTAATGAAGTTGTTCAAAATTTTATGGGATTTTAATAGGGAGAAACTGTTTTTACTGGCAGGAAGGTCAGCAACCAGAGGACACAGATTTAAGATAATTAATAGGGGCATAGAGTACAAAAGCAAGAAGGTTATGTTGAACTTGTATAAGACACTGACTCAGCCTCAACTGGAGCATTGTGTCCAGTTCTGGGCGCTGCACATTAGGAAAGATGTGCAGGCACCGGAGAGAGAGCAGAAAAGATTCACGAGAATGGTTCCAGGGATGAGGAACTTCAGTTACACAGATAGATTGGAGAAGTTGGGACTGTTTTCCTTAAAGAAAATTGGGCGGAGATTTGATAGGGGTATTCAAAATCATGAGGCGTCTGGACAGGCTGAATAGGGAAAAACTGTTCCCATTGGTGGGAATGAGAGGGCACAGATTTAAGGTAATTTGCAAAAGAAGAAACGGAGACATGAGGAGAAGCTTTTTCACCCAGCGAGTGGTTAAGGTCTGGAATGCACTGCCTGAGGGTGTGGCGGAAGCAAATTCAATCAAGACATTCAAAAGGAATTCGATTATTATCCAAAAAGGAAGAATGTGCAGGGTTACAGGGAGAAGGTGGGGAATGGCACTAAGTGAATTTCTCATTTGGAGTAAAAACAGAAAATGCTGGAAAAACTCAGCAGGCAGAATTTTACGGCCCCGTTTCGGAGGGGACAGGGCTGTAAAAAGCGGCGAGACATTAGAATCTCCATTGACTTGAGCTGCCGTAAAATTCTGCCCAGCAGGTCTGACAGCATCTGTGGAGAGAGAAACAGAGTTAACGTTTCAAGTCTGTATGACCCTTCTTTAGAGCTAAAGAGAACTAGAAATGTGATGAAATTTATACTGTTTAAGGGGAATGGAACAGGTGAAGCTGGATAGAAGGCCAGCGATAGGTGGGGGCTAAGGAGAGATTGACAAAGGTGTCTTGGATAAAAAGACAAAAGGGGTGTTAATGGTAGTGGTAAGGGCTAAAGGAGGTGCTGATAGTGGCATAAAGGTAAGAAAGCAGAATGTGTTAATAGCAGAACGAGGGTCAGCGCTCTGTGAAAGAACAACATGGAACAAGTAACAGATGGTCCTTTTGGGGTTGGGGTGGTGGCATGCTTGGGGAAAAAGGGATAAAAAGGAGATAAAAAAAGGGGATAAAACAATGAATAAATTAATTTAAAAATTTTTTTTTTAATTTTTAAAAAAGGGGATTAAAAAAAGGGTGAAGGTAGAGGAGAGTTCATGGTCTGAAGTTGTTGAACTCAATATTCAGTCCGGAAGGCTGTAAAGTGCCTAGACGGAAGATGAGGTGCTGTTCATCCTGTTTGCGTTGAGCTTCACTGGAACAATGCAGCAAGCCAAGGACGGACATGTGGGCATGAGAGCCGGGTGGTGTGTTGAAATGGCAAGCGACACGGAGGTCTGGGTAATGCTTGCGGATAGACTGAAGGTGTTCTGCAAAGCCGTCATCCAGTCTGTGTTTGGTCTCTCCAATGTAGAGGAAACCGCATTGGGAGCAGTGAATGCAGTAGACTAAATTGAGGGAAGTGCAAGTGAAGCGCTGCTTTACCTGAAAGGAATGTTGGGGCCCTTGGACGGTGAGGAGGGAGGAGGTAAAGGGGCAGGTGTTGCACCTTCTGCAATTGCATGGGAAGGTGCCGTGGGAAGGGATGAGGTGTTGGGGGTGATGGAGCAGGGTGTCACTGAGGGAACGGTCCCTATGGAATGCTGACTGGGGGGTGAGGGGAAGATGTGTTTGGTGGTGGCATCACGCTGGAGTTGCCGGAAATGGCAGAGAACAATCTTTTGAATGCGGAGGCTGATGGGGTGAAAAGTAAGGAAGGTGGGACCCTATCATGGTTCTGAGAGGGTGGGGAATGTGCAAGGGCAGAGACATGGGAGATGGGTTGGACACAGTTGAGGGCCCTGACAACCACACTGTGTTAGAAACCTCGGTTAAGGAAGAAGTAAGACATGTCAGAAGCGCTATTTTGGAAAATGGAACAGATGCGACAGAGGCAGAGGAACTGAATGGGATGCAGTACTTACAGGAAGCAGGGTGTGAGGAGCTGTAGTCGAGGTAGCTGTGGGAGTCAGTGGCTTGTAATGAATATTGGTGGACAGCCTATCACCAGAAATGGTGACAGAGAGGTCAAGTAAGGGAAGGGAAATGAATTGTCGGAGATGGACCACGTGAAGGTGTTGGAGGGGTAGAGATTGGAAGCAAAATTGATAAATTTTTCCAGGTCCTGACAAGAGCATGAAGCGGCATCAAAATAGTCAATGTACCGAAAAACAGAGTTGTGAGAGGGGGCCTGAGTAGGACTGGGACAAGGAATGTTTCACATACCCCACAAAATGTTAACTCTATTTCTCTCTCCACAGATGCTGTCAGACCTGCTGAGTTTTTCCAGTATTTTCTCTTTCTATTTCAGATTTCCAGCATCCGCAGTATTTTGCTTTTATCTTAATGCTCATTTGGAGAGCCGGTGCAGACACCACGGGCCAATTGGCCTCCTTCTGTGCTGTAACAACTTTTTTATTCTGTAAAAAGGCCTAGGGGAAATGAGAATTGCTTTTACACAGCATGTTATGATGATCTGGAATGCGCTGCCTGAAGGGATGGTAGAAGCTGATTCAATAAACGCTTTCAAACGGGAATACATAAGAAGGAAACCGTTGCAGGGCTATGCGGAATGAGCTAGGCAGGGTGACTAATTGAATAGCTCTTTCAGAGAGCTGGCATGGACTCGATGGGCCAAACGGCCTTCTTCTGGGCTGCGTGACTCGAAAGCTGTTTCAGTGAGATTAGAGACAGAATAGTTGCCATAACCAACCAAGGCACCAATTGGAATGAGCTGCAGTTTTTGCTTGATTGTTACCGAGGCTTGAGTCGTGGACATCAGGCCTGAAAAGGATTATGCTCACAGTAATACCCACCTCAGTCAAAGAGCCAACTGACACACCATCTAGTCTTGGTGAACTTGGGTGGGGAACCAGAAGCCTCAACCCAGAAGTGAGCAATCAGAGCCAGGAGTGGAAGCTAGGAAACCAGGGAGGGAAAAAAAACTTCAACTGAAAACTTCAAATAACGAGTCACTCACCGTGGACTCCATCCTGACTGCAGCCTTTAATCTTGCCAGTTATAATCTCATCCAGAAAGGGTCGAAAGACCACGTATCGGAAATGTACTGTGTGGGAAAACAGGGATAGGAGGAAATATAACACTTAAAGGAGGATGAAGCTACATTTATACATCATCAGGTCGTCCCAAAACACTGCAACCAATAAATCACATTTGCACATCTGCAGTACGGTGTTGTCATGCAGACAAACATGGCCACCAAATTGTGCACAGCAAGATCCCACTAACAGCAAATTAGAAAAATGTCAGTTAATCTGTTCTTGGTGGTATTATAGAATGAGTCCCGATAGGGAATACTGGAAGAACTCCCTTGCTCTTCTGAAGGTGCTGTGAGATCTTCCATATTCACTTGAACAGACATAGGGGGTCCCAGTTGAACATTGCTTCCAAAAAAAGCTACCACCAACCAAGAGCAAGACTTGAATCCACAACTCTGAGTCAGAGACGGATGTGCTAAAACCTGAGTAAGGCTAATACAGGTATCCCAATGGGTGAGGGACTGGGGGAAGGCATTCCCTCATCACAAGTTCTACAATACAAGGAATCTGCACCTGAATCATGTAACTATGGAGGAAGAGGGAGATAGCAGAGGACAGTGGCAGAGGCTTGGCAATGAGTTTCCAACAAATCTTCTTGTGCAAAAAAGACGAGAGAGAAAGAGAACGAAAGACAAACACACACAGTGAATCATAGAACAATATAATAGATGGAGAGAATTCCTTTATCCCCTTTATGCCATTTATTAGATTACATGAAAAGAGGGAGTGTACAACTGGACATCAACATAAAGGAGGGAAGTCCCTGACTGTTCCCACATGTAACCCATAGGCAGAAGCAAGAGACTGCCAAATGGCTGTTGATAAGATTACATAGGGATACATAATAGACTAATGAATAAGGTCAGAGTGTGTATGTATTGCATTGAAACATACAATATTCCAAGGGGACTTGACAGGGTAGATACTGAGATGTGGTTTCTCCTGGCTGGGGAATCTAGAACAGAGGGGCACAGTCTCGGGATCAGGGGCCAATCATTCAGAACTGAGATGAGGAGAAATTTCTTCACTCAAAGGGTTGTGAACCTTTGGAATTCTCTACACCAGAGGGCTGTGGATGCTCCATCATTGAATATATTAAAGGCTGGGGTAGACAGATTTTTGGTCTCTCAGGGAATCAAGGGATATGGGGAGCAGGCAGGAAAATAGAGTTAAAGCCTGAGATCAGCCATGATCATATCGAATGGCGGAGCAGGCTCGACAGGCCATATGGTCTGTTCCAGGTCCTATTTCTTATGTGATTTGGATCTAGGGGATAAGTGGCAGAATAGACAGCTGGCTGGCTGAAAGACAGAAAGCAGAGAGGAGTAAAGCATAGCTATTTTACAGTGGTAGAAGGTGGGGCTTGAGGTCTCACAAGGATCAGTGCTTGGACCATTGTTGCTCATAATTTATGTTAACAATTTAGATATTGGAATCAAAAACACAATTTCTAAATTTGTGGATGACACCAAATCATGGGGGAATAGTTAACGCTGAGGAGGACTGCAACAAATTACAAGACATTAATAAACTTGCAGAACAGGCATGTAAATTACAAATTAATTTCAACGCAGCTAAGTAGGAGATATTACATTTGGTAAAAGTAAGGAGGTCACATATTGCTTAGAAAAGAACAATCGAACTGGGGTGGGGAGGCAAAGCAATCTGGGAGCACAAATGCATTAACTACTAATGTAAAGGTGAAGGTTAACAAGGCCGAAGCAAACCAAACACCAGGGGTGGGGTGTTCCAACCCTGCCCACCGCTGGGATTGTCCAGTCCAGTCGAAAGTCAATGGACTTTTGGCCGGGCCGCCAAATCTCCTGTGACGAGCTCCGCTACAAAGGGGCCGGAAAATCCCGGCCTAGGGCTTATTTTTAAAGGGACACGACTGAAAAGTAGGGAAATTATGCTAAACTTCTGGTTAGACCGCCATTTCATTACTGCATTCAGTTCTATTTGCCATATTTATAAGGAGGATGTAGAGGCACTGGAGAAGGAGACAAAAAACAATTGAAAGGATGGTCCCCAAACTGTGAGGTCATATCTATGGTGAAAGGAGGAATAGACTGAGTCTCTTTTCTCTCGGAAAGAGGGGTGATCTAATAAAAGCCTATAAAATTATGAAATGTTTTGATAAAATATTCAGAAGGAGAGTGTGCTAACGTGTAGGGAAGAGCAAAAGTAGCGATCAATATAACATAGGCACCCACTCAACAGAGAACAGACAGATAAAAAATATTTCCTATCAAAACCTCTCATCATCTTGAAAACATGATAAAGTCACCTCTTAGCCTTCTCTGTTCCCAAGAGAACAGTCCGAACTTTTCTAACCTCTCCTCAGAACTGAAGTCCCTCATCCCTGGTAACATCCTGGGTGGCAAACCTCCTCTGTACCCTTTCTAAAGGCCTTTACATCTTTCCTAAAATGTAGTGCCCAGAATTGGCCACAATATTCTGAAATCGAGAATTCAGGAGTGTTTTTTTTATTCATTCACGGGATGTGGGCATCACTGGCTGGGCCAGCATTTATTGCCCATCCCTAATATCCCTTGAGAAAGCAGTGAGCTGCCTTCTTGAACTGCTGCAGTCCACGTGGTGTAGGTACACCCACAGTGCTGTTAGGGAGGGAGTTCCAGGATTTTGACCCAGCGACAGTGAAGGAACGGTGATATATTTCCAAGTCAGGATGGTGAGTGACTTTGAGGGGAACTATCAGGTGGTTGTGTTCCCATCTATTTGCTGCCCTTGTCCTTCTAGATGGTAGTGGTTCTGGGTTTGGAAGGTGCTAAGGAGCCTTGATGAATTCCTGCAGTGCATTTTGTAGATGGTACACACTGCTGCTACTGTGCGTCGGTGGTGGAGGGAGTGAATGTTTGTGGATGTGGTGCTAATCAAGCGGGCTGCTTTGTCCTGGACGGTGTCAAGCTTCTTGAGTGTTGTTGGGGCTGCATTCATCAAGGCAAGTGGAGAGTATTTCATCACACTCCTTATTTGTGCCTTGTAGACATTAGACAGGCTTTGGGGAGTCAGGAGGTGAGTTACTTGCCACGGGATTCCTAGCCTCTGACCTGCTCTTGTAGCAACAGTATTTATATGACTAGTCCAGTTCAGCTTCTGGTCAATGCTAACCCCCAGGATGTTGATAGTGGGGGATTCAGTGATGGTAATGCCATTGAAAGTCAAGGGGCGATGGTTACATTCTCTCCTGTGTGAGATGGTCATTGCCTGGCACTTTTGTGGCACGAATGTTACTTGCCACTTGTCAGCCCAAGCCTGGAAATTGTCCAGGTCTTGCTGCATTTGGACATGGACTGTTTCAGTATCTGAGTCGCCGTGAATGATGCTGAACATTGTGCAATCATAAGCGAACACCTCCACTTCTGACCTTATGATGGAAGGAAGGTTATTGATGAAGCAGCTGAAGATGGTTGGGCCGAGGACACTACCCTGAGGAACTCCTGCAGTGATGTCCTAGAGCTGAGATGACTGACCTCCAGCAATCACAACCATTTTCCTTTGTGCTAGGCATGACTCCAACCAGTGGAGATTTTTCCCCCTGATTCCCATTGACTCCAGTTTTGCTAGGGCTCCTTGGTGCCACACTTGGTCAAATGCTGCCTTGATGTCAAGGGCAGTTGCTCTCACCTTACCTTAGAATGTAGAATTTGCTACCAACTTACTAGTTGAGGTAAACAGCATAGGTACATTTAAGAAGCTCATAAGAGAGAGAAAGGAATAGAGGGTCATACTGATAAGAGTTAGATGAGGAAGGATGGGAGGAGGCTCGCGTGGAACATAAACTGGTCGGGCCAAATGGCCTATTTCTGTGCAGCATATTCTACTTGACATTATGCCCCAGCCCTCTAGCCCTGATAGGAGGGAAATGGAAATACTGCTTTGTTGAGATCCACTAAACAGATAGGTTATTCCTTACTGGAAGATGTCTAACCTTTGGTGTGAGATGCACCATCCCCTGGGAAAATGTAGGAATCTTCCAGCTTGGTAATGTCATATAGGCAGATACAGAGGCCGACATTAAATACAACCTGCAGAGAAAAGAAACAAGAGAGGCACAGTCAGCAATCAGACTTAATGGGGAAAAATTCTCAACTGAACGTGCAGCTCTATCTCCCCCTCCCTGCCTGGCGGTTCAATCCAGCCATTTTCCAACCTTAGTTTGATCAGCTATCTGAATATTGACAAGTTTCTATCCATCACCTCTTGTCCTGTTGTCCAGACCTCCTCTACAATGAGCTCATCAAAACCAGGTCAAAGCAAATGATATTCAATTCCCTGCCTTTCTGCCCTCATTTCTCCAGCTTGTACAGATTGAACTCGCCTGTGACCCTCCAGCAAGCAGGAAATATTTTTCACTCACTGGCCTGTTATGAACCATTCACCAGATAGGCAGAAGAAACAGGCTTAGGGATAACACCTGGGAATGCCAGCAGGAGTTTTTGAACAGTATCCCGGTGTGGTACCACTTCGAATGATACAGCATAGAAGGAGGCCATTCAGCCCATCGTGTCTGTGCCTGCTCTTTGAAAGAGTTGTGCTTAGTCCCATACTCTCGCTCTTTTTCCTGTAACCCTGTAAGTTCCTCAGCCGCAAAGTACCTGGCCAGCTCCCTTTTAAAATTATTATGGGATCAACTCCCACTGCTTCTACAGGTCCAGCATTCCACATCCTGACAACACTGAGTAGAAACAACTCTTATTGCACCACTCGCTCTTTTGCCAATGATTTGGAATCTATTACCTCTAGCAGTTAACCCATTCGCCAGAGAACAGATAGATAAAAAAAAAAAAATTCCTATCCAGACCTCTCATCATCTTGATACCACGATTAAGTCACCTCTTAACCTTCTCTGTTCCCAAAAGAGTCCGAACTTTTCCAACCTCTCCTCAGAACTGAAGTCCCTCATCCCTGGTAACATCCTGGGTGGTAAACCTCCTCTGTACCCTTTCTAAAGGCCTTTACATCTTTCCTAATGTGGTGCCCAGAATTGACCACAATATTCTGAAACATATTTAGTGATTTATCAAGTCCTACCAGCACAATCTTTTTGATTTTATATTCAATTTCTCTATTTATAAGCCCAAGAAATCCATTGGCTTTAATCATCTTATCAACTTCCTGCCTTCTTTAGGGATGTGTACATGAACAGCCAGGTCTCTAAATCGTGTCATTAATAGCATTCGTGCTGTCTTTCCATTAGTCCTCCCAAAGTGCTTAATTTCACACTTATCCACATTGAACTTCATGTTTCACCACCTGGTCTAGATCATCCTGAAGCCTACCATTATCCTCAATCCTATCTACTACATTCGTACCATCTGCAAACTTTATAACGCTGCTCCCTGCATCCAAATCTAGGTCATTTATATACACACACATATATACGTCTACTGTATTAACTTGATCAACCTTCTGTTACCTCATCAAAATCAATCAAGTTTATTTATCCAACTCCCTTTTCAAAGCAATTCAGTAATATAAATGACGCATGAAATGAAGCAAATTACTTTGGAAACGGCTTTGGCAACAGTTGCTCTGACTCGTACCTTGTTTGCCAGTTTTTTGTTCAGCTCTTCAGCAATGGCATCATTTAATCTCCTTTCAAAAAGCCAGGGCGGGATCCGCACAGTGTCCACCATCTCCACCAGAACAAACATGTTTGGCAGGACAGGATCAGCGTACTGGAAAGAAAGACGAGGGAGTCAGTGGCCATGTCACTGGACTAGTAATCCTAAGACCCAGGCTAATACTCTAAGGAAATGGGTTCAGATCCCACCATTTAATTAATAAATCAGGAATTAAAAGCTAGTTTCTCAGTAATGGTGACCATAAAACTTCATCAGTTGTTGTAAAAACCCACCTGGCTCACCAATGCCCTTTTAGGGAAAGAAATCTGCCATCCTTTCCTGGTCTGGCCTACATCTGAATCCAGAACCACAGCAATGTGGTTGACACTGAAGTGGCCAAGCAAGCCAGGGCAATTAGGGGTGGGCAACAAGTGCTGGCCTTGCCAGCGATGCCCATATCCCACAAAATAAAAAAAATCCTTTATTTGGGAAAAGAGAGTAGTTTTCAGGAAACTGATTTTGAGGATAGGAAGGCTTTTTTTGTACTGATAGGGAGTCTTATTACGCAGGAAAAATAAATTTTCACTTTTCTGAGGTCAGGCATTCTCTACATTCACCTGCGCTACTGGAACAGGCAGACTCAATGTAACCCATGATGCAAAGGACCAGACTTGCATTTAT
This sequence comes from Cetorhinus maximus, assembly GCF_964194155.1. NCBI lineage: Eukaryota > Metazoa > Chordata > Chondrichthyes > Lamniformes > Cetorhinidae > Cetorhinus > Cetorhinus maximus. Next base: position 2,008,326 of record NC_135907.1, on the reverse strand, counting down.
ATAGCACCTTTAACATAGCAAAAGTCCAAAGACACTTCACAGGAGCAATTACCAAACAATTTGACATGGGGGTGGGGGGGCCACATAAGGTGTTAGAACAGGTGACCAAAAGCTTTCGGGAGTGTCTTAAAGAAGGAGAGAGAGGCGGAGAGGTAATTCCAGAGCTTGGGGCCCAGGCAGCTGAAGGCACGGCCACTGATGATGGAGCGATTAAAAGCGGGGATGCTCAAGAGGCCAGAATCAGAGGGGTGCAGAGATCTTGGAGGGTTGTGGGGCTGGGGGAGGTTACAGAGATAGGGAGAGGTGAAGCCATGGAGGGATTTTAAAACAAGGATGAGAATTTTAAAATCAAGATGTTGCTTGACCGGGAGCCAGTGTAAGTCAGTGAACATAGGAGTGATAGGGGAATGGGACTTGCCGCAGGTTAAGACTTGAGTAGATAAAAGCAAAATACTGCAGATGCTGGAAATCTAGAACAAAAACAAAAATAGCTGGAAAAACTCAGCAGGTCTGACAGCATCTGCGGAGAGGAACACAGTTAACGTTTCGAGTCCATATGACTCTTCATCAGGACTTGAGTAGAGTTTTGGATGACCTCAGGTTTACAGAGGGGAGAGATTGGGAGCAGCCAGGAGAGTGTCGGAATAGCCGACTCTGGAGGTCACCAAGGCAGGAATGAGGGTTTCAGCAGCGGATGAGCTGAGACGGGGTGAAGTCGGGCGATGTTATGGAGATGGAAATGGGTGGTCTCAGTGAGGAGCGGGATGGGGGGATGGGGATCGGGGGGATGGGGATCGGGGGGGATTGGGTGGGTGGTGGGGGGATTGGGTGGATGGGGATCAGGGGGGATTGGGTGAATGGGGGGGGGTATCAGGATCGGGGGGGATGGGGATAGGGGGGATGGGGATCGGGGGGGATGGGGATCGGGGGGGGGGTATCGGGATCAGGGGGGATGGGGATCGGGGGGGGTATCAGGATCAGGGGGGATGGGGATCGGGGGGGATGGGGATCGGGTGGATGGGGTCGGGGGGGGGCAGAGGGGATGGGGTTCGGGGGGATGGGGGTGTCAGAGGGGATGGGGGTCGGGGGGGTCAGAGGGGATGGGGGTCAGAGGGGATGGGGGTCAGAGGGGATGGGGAGGGGGGGGATGGGGGTCAGAGGGGATGGGGGGGATGGGGGTCAGAGGGGATGGGGGTCAGAGGGGATGGGGGTCGGGGGGGGTCAGGGGGGATGGGGGTCGGGGTGGGGGATCAGGGGGGATGGGGGTCGGGGGGGGGTCAGAGGGGATGGGGGTCAGAGGGGATGGGGGGGATGGGGGTCAGAGGGGATGGGGGTCGGGGGGGGGTCAGGGGGGATGGGGGTCGGGGGGGGGTCAGAGGGGATGGGGGTCGGGGGGGGGGTCAAGGGGGATGGGGGTCGGGGGGGGGGGGTCAGAGGGGATGGGGGTCGGGGTGGGGGATCAGGGGGGGGTGACTTCCCCATCGCCGATTCTCACTGACTTTGATCAGCTCAAAATTACTGACGGATTCTAGAAACTTCTCCAGTCACTGGGGCAGCAATCACCCCGGGGGGGGCATCAGTTGGGTAATCTGACCCCCCAACATCCGGCCCTCAACCCCAACGCCGACCCCCAGGCCCCAGACCCCCAGGCCCCAGACCCCCAGGCCCTGGCCCTAACCCTAACCCCAGTCCCCAGTCCCCAGGCCTCAACACCAACCCCCCCAGCCCCGGGCCCCGGGTCCCCGGCCTGAACCCCAGGCCGGAGCCGGTGACCGGAACCGCCGCTTTTCCATTCATTTTTCTGCCGCGAACCTTCTGCTCAAATTCGCATATTTTCGTTCAGCGGCCCCAACTCATGGGCTAATCCACTTTACAGCGGAAGGTCGGGGACACGATCCGCTTTACGGCATGAGGTCAGACTGGTACCGTTGCCGCGGGGGGAGGGGATCCTCCGCGCTGCTGGTTTACGACAGTTTGCGACTGCCGGGGACCGGATGACTTTAAAGGCGTCAATCAGCAGAGAGGGGAGGTTGTTCTTACACAGGGACAAACTTGTGTACTTTAAATCCAGGACAGGCAACTGCTGCAAATTCGAAATATGCCAAAGGTTTTATATTTTAATTTAGATTGAACATCCAAAATGATTGCATTGATGAAACTCTTTCGAGTTATCAACAGATCGCATGTAACTCTTTCGAGTACAATCACAGTTCTTGGTTTCCGGGAGTGGGACATGAACCCACAACCCTCTGATTCAAAGGCGAGGGTGCTATGGACTGAGATGAACCAGTTGCTCCCAGCAGTGTGAATGGCCATGAACCATCTCCTGCAGGCCACCCCATCAATCTGTGCATCTGAACCCTTTGCAGCCGGACTTGGCCCCCCCCACCTCCAGAGAGCTGCGTGGCGAAAGAACCATGTTTTTTTTAACCCCTGGCCTTGGCTGCAGACCGCGTGAGTCCAGGTGACGCACCCACATGTACAGATCCCAACTCTATCCTTAGCAACGTGCTAGGCCAGTACCTGAGCTGGTGCCAGCCAGCGCCCTCGGATCGAGGGCTGGACCTGCCTCGTCGGGGGTTGTTGCTCTCTCTTTCTCTCCTGGGGGGCTGCTGTGACTGGGCGAGGGGCAGTTCCCGGGTGTCTGAAAGCAGGAGATCAGAAGGGGGAGGTTGGTGGGATGGGATGGGATGGGGTGGGGACGTGAAGCGAGAGGTCCATGGTGACACCATCAGCAGCTTGCTCATCATGTCAGATAACAGGATTAGGGGGAGCTGGGAGTTAAGAAGGAACGCAAGACAGGAACACGCTATCGTCCTCCCGTGCTCTCAATGGAGTCAAATGCCATGGGCTGTGTCATAGCAGTAATGCAGAGGGCTCAGGGGATGCAGGAGGTCACCAACCGGCCCCCTCTGCTCCCAGTGGTAATGGGCCACCTTGTCCTGTCAGAAAGAGGGCAGAATGTGTAGCATTGTGTTTGGGTAATGTGCCTGTCATATCTGCGGAGGCAGTGAGAGGTGGGTCTGAGCCTGACAGCATGGGTAGGTGTGTGAGGGTGAGGTGGAGTATCTGGATATGAGGCATGAGTCCTGATTTCCAGGGAGTGCTGCTGTGTGTGTGTTATGGTATAGTGCACTGAGCAGTGTGATAACTTGGTGGTGCGGTGGACGGGAGGTGTCTTGTGAAGATGACCACCTGTGTGAGGTCACTAAACTTCTTGTGGCATTGCTGCCAGGCCCTCAGGTCCAGACTCTGGGAGTTGACCATCTGCTCCCATTCCTAAAAAAGAGACACTTTTTGTTGAAGCTTTCATCTTGCACTCATCAGTACAGTTTGCAAGAAAATACCAATGTCAGGCCGAAGCAAGATATTTATACAGTATAAGAAGAAAGTGCTGATTGGTTGGCAAGTGGACTCTGATTGGCAGAAGCATTGCCATGGAGAATGCAAAGTTGATTGTGACTAATGTTCCTTACATGTCTTAATGGGCTCCATTCTGCGCTCAAATGCATCTGTGAAATGGAGCAGTCAAATGAACTCCCCTTCCTTGATGTACTAGTTGAGAAATCTGCCAGGGGGTTCCCTACCATGCTCTACTGAAAGTCTACCTTCACTGGTCAATATACACACTGGGATTCTTACAGCTCCACACACTATAAGATTGGTCTTATCAGCAATCTTGTAAATAGGGCCTGAGCCATTTTCTCACCGTGCAGGCTTGATGCTGAAATGGGGGCGTCAAAGACATCCTGCAGGATAATGGCTCCCCATCAGATCATTTTGAGCTGTATATCACGCAAACTCATGAACGGGCCTAAGGCTGTCACTTTCTGCCCTGAAAAGTGCCCAGTCTAACTCAGATTACCCTGGAAGGGTAAGGTATCTCAAAACTGTGAGCACCAGGTGAAGCTAGCTGTTTCACGCTGTTCCTATGCAGTAGCAACACGAGTGGTATTTGCCACTAAAAAGATGCTACCGTCAAGCCAAAAAGACGTTCTGCCTATCACACAAATGAGTAATGTTGGGTATGAATTTCAGTGCCAGTGTGATGCTGGGTATGTAGGCCGTACGTCCTAAAGACTGGCGAATCGTATCAAACAGCATGTTGCAACTGCTGTTTGCAACCGGCAGGGTTTAGACCGTACCCAACCAGCCCATGCCTGCAAAACTCAAAACACAGTGTCCAACACTAGATGTGATTCCGTGATTGGACAACATTTGCTAAATATTTCTGTCTTTGCAGACAGAAATAACATGTACACACGTTGTGCCTGTTTCAGCTAAACAAACTAAGTGACAGCCATTCGCTGGTACATTCCTCAGGGCAATGTTTTGACCAATCAGAGTCAAGCTGCCTGGTTTAACTTTCAAACAATTCTTGGCAGTTAACTGTCAGTCACAATCGACTGTACATTCTCCATGACAATGCCTCTACCAATCAGAGTCCACTTGCCAACCAATCAGCACTCTCTTCTCATACAGTATAAATATGTTCTTCCCCCTGACATTGGTATATTCTTGTGAATTGTCCTGATGAGTGCAAGACGAAAAGCTTTGACAAAAAATGTCTCTGTTTTCAGTAATGCTCCCATTCCCTTCTGAAAGTGGTTCTTGAGGATTTCCTGCCCGTCCCCCCCCCACCCCCATAGACCCATTGTCATCCCTCCTCCTGCTCACTTGCACCATGGCCCCGGGTGTCACATCCATCCTCTCTCCGGCCAGGTGTTCACTTTGCATGAATTTACATTGCAGCAATATTTTTGTGCCACTTCCTTTTAAGATGCAGCCTGCCTTTAAGCAGAGCATGCTGACTGCACCAAATGTTCTGCAAACAACAGTGTTGGGGCTTCCAGCTGTGCGCTGAGGCTGTAGGCAGCATTCTGGAACAAAGGGCTGCAAGGGGTCCACTTGGGCCAAAGCCAAAATGATTCGGATGAGCTGAGTACATGAATTTTGCATGTTGCCCATCTCAATCTAAAAGGGTATGGGCTGGTTGCAAATGCCGACATCAATGCTCAAAAGTCGGAGCTAAACAAATTCTGGCCCACAAACTCTCCAATACCTGAGGGCTAGAATTTGTCTTCATTCCTTTTTCTTTTATTCCCTCTGTAGTCCCACATCATTCCAGCTATCTGATTTTCAACTGAGTCCCAGTATTTGAAGGATCTTGTTCAGGCAGCCGTTTAAAGTAGAGAATTGTTTTAAACTTTCTGCATAAACCACAACTATCGAAAAAAAATTAAATATCTGCTGTAAGGAGAGACATGTTGCTGAAGCTTTTCATTTTTCACTCATCAGGACAAATGCAAGAACGCCAAATTTCAAACATTCACAATAATTTATACTACAGGAGAACAGGGCACTGATTGGTTGGCAAGTCAACTCTGATTGGCTGAGGAATCACCATGGAGAAAGCAATGAGGAACTACAGGCTCCCAAAGCTCCCAGGTAATTCAAAAAAGGTGCAAAGCTTGAACATATTCCTTTTGTTTGCTGAGAACGGGTACCTGTGTCTGAATGTGTGTCACTTCCAGCAAGTGTAAATGAGCCATGTTACGAGTTTGACTGATTATCTTACATTGGTTGTTAGTGTAGCTATTAGCGCACTCAGGAATGTTCAGCAAGTGCTGTCCAATCACAGAATCACATCCAACAGTAAACGTTTTGTTTTGCGAACACGGGCTGGTTGAATATGATCTGTACTCTGCTTATTACAAACAACTGAAGGAACATGCTGTTTGATTCGATCAGCCAATCATGGGGGCACGCAGCCTACATGATGTTACCATACACGACGTTGCTCAATTGTGTGCTAGGCAGAATGTCTTTTTGCATGGACAGCAGCAAATTGTTAGTGGAAAATACCACTCACGTAACCACTGCATAGTGGCAGCATGAAATGGCTTGCTTAACTGGTTGTTCAATTTTTTGAGATACTTTACCTTTCCAGGATAACTTGAGGTAGTCCAAGTCCTTTTGGGGTCCGCAAGTGGCAGCCTTTGGCCCATTTGTGAGCTTGCGCGATACACACGGAACAATGATCTGATCAGGGTGGCTATTGTCCCACAGGATGCGCTTTATTTCTTCGTCAGGCTTGCTAAGGGGAGAAAACGGCCAGGGCCCAATTTACAAGATTACAGATAAGACCAATCTTATAGTGCGTGGATCTATATGAAGTACGATTGCGGTAGACAGTCGTGGAGAACCCATTTGAGGCTTTCTCAACGAGTACATCGAGGAAAGGATGAGTCTGCTCCATTTCAAAGGTGCGTTCGAGCGCAGGATGGAGCGTATTAAGGTGTGTAAGGAAATCTTTACATGAGGTTGTAGATTCAAAGATCGCAAATGTATCATCTACGTATCGGAAATATGCACAGGGTAGGTTAGGAGGTTCGGCAAATGGCAAGACTGGCAAGCGAATCCCGAGTGCTGGCAACTAAGCTCCAACTGAGAATCCCAGCATTGTGTCATAAATTTCAGATCATCCAAAACTCTGTTGGCAGTATCTTAACTTGTACCAGGTTCTGTTTACCCTTCACCCCATGTGCTAACCTAGATTGGTTCCTAGTCCAGCAGTGGCTCGATTTTAAAATTCTCATTGTTGTTTTCAAATCCCTCCATGGTCTCACCCCCTCACTATCCCTGTAACCCTATAACCCTCCGAGATCCCTGCGCTCCACCAATTCTCACACTTTCTGCATCGCTGATTTTCATTGCTCTACCATTGATGACTGTGCCTTTGGCTGCCTAGGTCCTAAGCTCTGGAATTCCATCACTAAACCTCTCTGCCTCTGTATCGCTCTCCATTAAGATGCTCTTTAAAACCCGACTCTTAGATTGAGTGTTTTTTACCCTTGTCAGACTGCAGATCCTGGCTGAATGTATCCCACATCCCAGTGTGGCTTCAGAACTGGAAGATCCACAATTGACATGATCTTCTTAGTCCGGCAGCTGCAAGAGAAATGCCGTGAACAAAGGAGACCACTATATATTGCTTTCAACATCTCACCAAGCCACTCGAGCATGGCAGCAGAGACAGCCTATTGAAGCTGCTGGAGAAAATTGGCTTCCTGCTGAAGCTGATCAACATGGTCTCCTCTTTCCATGACAGTATGACGGGTAAGGTCAGTGTGATGGATAAGGTCAGTATGATGTAAGGTCAGTATGATGGATAAGGTCAGTATGACGGGTAAGGTCAGTGTGACGGATAAGGTCAGTATGACAGGTAAGGTCAGTATGACGGGTAAGGTCAGTATGACGGATAAGGTCGGTATGACGGGTAAGGTCGGTATGACGGGTAAGGTCAGCATGACGGGTAAGGTCGGTATGACGGGTAAGGTCGGTATGACAGATAAGGTCAGTATGACGGGTAAGGTCAGTATGATGGATAAGGTCAGTATGACGGGTAAGGTCAGTATGATGGATAAGGTCAGTATGATGGATAAGGTCAGTATGATGGATAAGGTCAGTATGAAGGGTAAGGTCAGTATGACGGGGCAACATCTGAACCCTTTGAGATCCGCAGTGGGTCAAACAGGGTTGTGTTAGGTCATCTACAGAGGGTGACTACTTACATATGAGAACTGACAGAAAGCTGTTCAGCCTTACTCACCTGAGATCCAAGACAGGGGTGCATCAGGCCCTCATCAGAGAGCTGCTCCGTGCTGATGATGCCGCACTAACATTCCACACTGAGGAACACCTTCAGCAGCAAATGGACAGACTCTCTCACACCTGTAAAGAGTTTGGTTTGACCATCAGCATCAGGAAGACAGATGTCTGATCCAGGATGTTGCCATACCGCCATCTATCAGCATTGACAATGTGACGCTGGGGGTTGATGATAGCTTCACATATCTGGACTCCACAATTACCAGCAAGCTGTCACGTGCTGAAATCAACTCATGCATCGCAAAAGCTGCAGCTGTTCTGTCCAAGCTGCGTGTGAGAGTGTGGAACAGCAACCTGACTGAGAACACCAAACTGTGAGTCTGCCACGTCCTCAGCGCTCTCCTCTACAGTGGCGAGACCTGGACAACATACACTGGGCAGGAGAAAAGGCTGAACAGTTTCCAACTTCACTGTCTCAGACGTATCCTCGGCATCTCCTGGCAGGACAAGGTCACCAACTCAGAGGTCCTGGGGCGTGGTAATTCCATCAGCCGGCACTCATTGCTAAGCCAGCTATGTCTGTGCTGGCTTGGCCTCGTTCATTCAATGGATGATGGCCATTAACCCAAAGACCTTCTGTATGGTTAACTTGTCACTGGGTAACAACCTCCTGGGCATCCACACCTCTACAAGGACAACTGTAAGTGAGATATGAAGATGGTGGACACTGACACTGACAATAGGGAGACAGTCACTGATGGCCATGACCTCTGGAGGATGACAGTTTGGAAGGACATTGGAAGAGGCGAGCAGGAACAAAAAAACTCAGCTGGCTGAGAAGAGAGCACCGAAAAAACAGAGGCTAGTGAATCGTGCACCTTCCCAGCCCATTGTCTTCCTCAGAAACAAATGCAGAGGAGACTGTCATGGCAGAGTGGGGCTCCTGGGCCACAGCAGGAAATCCTGAACACGGAGTTCACCACCGCAGCACAAACTATGGTCTTGTGAGACAGAAGGCTGCCACAAATGACTGAGCTTTTGGTCACCTGTCGTCATACTCCTATAAGATCATAAGAAATAGAAGGAGGAGGCCGTTTGGCCCCTCAAGCCTGCTCTGCCATTCAATAAGATCTGGTCTGATTGTGGCCTTAAGTCCACTTTCCTGTCTGCACCCCCCGATAACCCTTGACTCCCTCGGAGATCAAAAATGCCTAACTCAGCCTTGAATATATTCAATGACCCAGTCTCCCCTGCCCCCCCAGGTTGGAGAGTTCCACAGACTAATGATCCCCTGAGAAAAGAAATTCCTCCTCATCTCCATCTTAAATGGGAGACTCCTTACTTTCAAACTGTGCCCCCCGGTTCTAGATTCCCCCACGAAGGGAAAGATCCTCTCAGGTTCCACCCTGTCAAACCCCCTCAGAATCTTATGTGTTTGTTTTTTTGTGGCTTGGTGTTAAATTTATAACATTCTTGTGAAACACCTTGTGATCTGTTACTGTACTAAAGGTGCTATATAAATGTAGGTTGTTGTTGTTGTTGTTGCTGCAGGAGTCTGAACTATGCAGTTTGTCCATTAGGGGCATGTGATCCCAGATCAGTCATTCAAATCATTCCTCTTTGGCAAATAGATTCAGAGCTAAAAACGGAGAGAGCAGGACGATGGAATTGGCTTTGGATTACACTAGGAAAGAGCTGGCACAGGTCTGATGGGCCAAATGGCCTCCTTGTGTCATCCAGAGGTGCTAGCAAGCTTGGGGAAGATGGTGGCATTGTGCTACTGTTACTGGGCTAGTAACCCAGAAGCCCAGGCTAATGCTCTGGGGATAGGGGTTCAAATCCCACCACGTCAGCTGGTGGAATTTAAATTCAATTAATAAAAAAAAATCTGCACTTGAGTCTCCGATAATGACCATCGATTGCTGTAAAAACCCATCTGGTTCACCATTGCCCTTTAGGGAAGGAAATCTGCCGTCCTTACCCAGCCTGGCCTACATGTGACTCCAGGCCCACAGCCATGTGGTTGACTCTTAACTGCCCTCTGAAATGACCCAGCAAGCCACTCTGTTCAGGGGCAATTAAGGATGGGCAACAAATGCTGGCCTTGCCAGCGACACCCACACCTGAAGATGCAAGAATATATATTTTTTTAAAACTTGCCACATGGGAAAATCATAACAGGGAATGTGTGTTTCTGCTTCCCCCCCATCCCCTCACTTTGATCTGTGCCACCTTTATACCCAGTATTTCACCTGGGTGATCTGATCAAGGGGCAGGTTGAAAAATTTATCCTTTCACCCAGCGAGGGGTATCTTTGTCTTGCGATTTTAAAATATTTACATATATATTCAGAGGCTTCAAAGGTGCAGCTTGTTTACCCACAGAATCATCTGTGGGAATCATTGTGATAAAGAGATTACTACAATTGGCCCCAGTGCTCCTGCAAGCATGGAGGGTCCAAAATTAAAAAGGCTTCCCACTCTTGAACAATATTCAGCGACTTCCGCCTCTCCCTCACCCCTGCTGGATGGATGTTGGGTGAAGACTGGACTGGGCTCAGCTGTGATTCCTCACTTGGTCAAATGGCATTAGGTGAGTTGCTCATTCGGTGAGCCAGTACAGACGCGATGGGCCAAATGGCCTTCCTCTGCCCCGTAACAATTCACCGCCTGCGGTCACATGTGAAGGAGCTGGCACTTGGGACCGGAAGCTGCGGAAACTTACCGGTGGGAAAGGAGGGGTGGGGCGGGGAAACGTTGGGAGAAGAAATATAAATTCGCCCCCTCCCTCCCCTTTTAAACTGGGTTAAAGTGGAGTTCCCCTTTAATTGGCTGAATCCCCGCCCATTCTGTCCTTTCGGAGCAGATGATTGACAGCCTGCAGTGATGTCATAAAGAAGGGTGGGGCTAGAATCTGTCAGTTCCCAGTGAGAGAGAGAGAGAGAGAGAATTAACATTAAGGAAAATAGCAGATAGCCAGACAACAACTGCGGAACAAGACAGGCTCCCAAATAAGGACCAGGCGACAGTCTCTGAGATTTCTGTTTGAGAACGTAAGATGTTTGTAAGGCATTTGTTATTGACGTGAAAATCATTTGGGTTTGTACGTTCTAGCAGTGGAAAATCCAGTCTGTATTGTGTGCTTTTCCTTTTCATTCTCCCAGGGTTGCAGCTTCCTCTCTTCTCTTCTCTGTATCGATGTTCGATGCAGAATAGATTTTGCTTTAGAAAGGGGAAGCACATTCCGGAGAAGAGCACTGCCCGATGCGGGAATTGTACCTGTGCGTGTTCTAACTGTTTCATCTTTGGTCACAGCTCCCATTCTCAAAGCCCCCTTTTGTGTCGTGCAGATTACCTGGGTGTGTAGGTGGGTGATGCTGTCTCTGGTCCCAAGCCCGTGCAGCCTGAGTGTTGGGTTGTGAGCTAGAGCTTTGCTACTCTTTATTCTAGGCTGACACTCCCAGTGCAGTGCCGAGGGAGTGCTGCACTGTCGAAGGTGCCGTCTCTTTGGGTGAGACGTTAAACCGCATGGGGCTGTGCCTGCCCTCTCAGGTAGACACAAAGGATCTCGTGGACGCTGTTGCAAAGAAGAGTAGGGGAGTTCTCACCGGTGGTCCTGGCCAATATTTATCCGCCAATCACTATCGCTCAAAAACAGATTATCTGGTCATTATCGCATTGCTGTTTGTGGGAGCTTGCTGTGCGCAATTTGGCTGCTGTGTTTCCTACATTACAACAATAACTACGTATCGAAAGCATTTCATTGGCTGAAAAATGTTTTGGGTTGTCCAGAGGTTGTGAACGGTGCTATAGAAATGCATATCTTTCTTTTTCTCTCCTGTCCAACAATAGGTAAACACCTCAGCTCAACTTGTTGTCTTCCCATTCCCTCCCTCAAGGGCCAGCTTTGTTGCCTCATGACCAGGTGCATTGAGACCTCCGTGAGCTGGGCTTCTTCCCTATCAGGGTGGGGTGGGGAAGGGGTGAGGCACAGGGATGTGTTGTGAAAATAGGGAGAGGGACAGAGGGTGAGAGTGAGGAAGGCACAGCAAGTGGAGAGCGGGGTGGGGTGGGGTAGAGTCGGGGAGGGGTGAGTGGCGGAGGGACAGGGAGCGAGAGTGAGGAAGGGAACAGCACACAGAGAGTGGGGGGGGCGGGCAGAGTCGGGGAGGGACAGGGACAGAGAGTGAGGAAGAAATAGCGTGTGGAGAGTGGGGGAGGGGTAGGGAGGGGAGGATGGGGAAGACGAAACAAGCAGAGAGTGGGGGAGGGGAGAGTGGCAGAGGGGAGAATGGAGACTGGGAGAGTGAGGAGGCAGACCGAGCAGATAGTGCAGGAGGGGAGAGTGGGGGAGGGGACAGTTGCTCTCAGTGACAGTATTACAGTGCGTGTCAGCCACATTAAACAGGAGAAAGAAAAGATCACTCATCTAAATATTTGATCATCAGTTGTGAGATTTACAGTGCATAATTTCTGTGAGGTATCACTTAGTACAAAAGGGTTAGTTGTCGAGTGATAGGCTATTACAAATGTTTCTTTAAAGACAAATTGATTTGTTGGTAAACTGGCTGAGAATAGATGTGTTTTGATGAGGAGCAATGCAGATGGAAGTTTCCTTAGTGTGTCTTCCTGAATTATTGACTGGCGATGCAAATGGAAATCCTTTGAAGACATTGCAGATCAGCCTACTGAATTATTATCTTACATTATTGAAGATCATGAAATGAGCATGGACCTCCTGGCTATAGACCTTGCCTCCTGCTATCGCCCCTTTTATTTGGCCACACTTTTAAATCAACATTTACCATTCAATTTTACTATGTCAACTGTCACAGTGTCATGCTAGTCTCTGGCCACCTGGTGGCTCTTGTGAATGTGAGTCTTCCCCAATTTCATCACCACCTTGTAATTGTTTTTAACTAATACAGCATCTTTCTAGAGATATCTCCCTTTTTTTCCCCAATTGTTTTTAGGAGTGAGAGATCTGAAAGTTTGTTGCTGGGTGCCATAACACACTAACATATCTCTGTACACTATTATGTTCAAACATTGACCTGAAACTGAACTGGACCAGCCATATAAATACTGAGGCTATATGAGCAGGTCAGAGGCTAGGAATCCTGTGGTGAGTAACTCACCTCCTGACTCCCCAAAACCTGTCCACCATTTACAAGGCACAAGTCAGGAGTGTGATGGAATACTCCCCACTTGCCTGGATGAGTGCAGCTCCAACAACACTCAAGACTTTCGACACCATCCAGGACATAGCAGCCCACTTTTTTAGCACCCTATCCATTGCCTTCAACATTCACTCCCTCCACCACCGATACACAGTAGCAGCAGTGTGTACCATCTACAAAATGCACTGCAGGAACTCACAAAGCCTCCTTAGACAGCACCTTCCAAACCTGTGACTTCTACCACCTAGAATGACAAGGGCAGCAGATAGACGGGAACACCACCACCTGGAAGTTCCCCTCCAAGTCACTCACCATCCTGACTTGGAAATATATCACCGTACCTTCACTGTCGCTGGGGTCAAAATCCTGGAACTCCCTCCCTAACAGCACTGTGGGTGTACCCACAGCACATGGACTGCAGTGGTTCAAGAAGGCAGCTCACCACCACCTTCTCAAGGGCAATTAGGGATGGGCAATAAATGCTGGCCTAGCCAGCGACGCCCACATCCCGTGAAAGAGTAAAAAATAGTCTCTTGCACATGAGCTTGAGGGGCTCCAATTCTTCTCTCTCTCCAGTTGCTGTGCCTTCCCCACTCTGTCCTCTCTCTCCCTCCCCCACTCCCTGCTTTCTGTGCCTTCCTCACTCTCCCACCCTGTCCCTCGTGCACTCTCCCCTCCCCCTCTCTCTCTGCTTGTTGTGCCTTCCCCATTCACCCCTCCCTACCCCTCCCCCACTCTCTGCCACTATGGTTCTGTGACAACCAATAATGATTTTACTTTTGCAGCTGTACTTTCAAATGTTGGTAAGATCGATCTCAGTGAGGGAGCTTTTACCTGGAATCGGAATGTTCTGCAGGATTTTGACTTTCTCAAACACGATGTGTGGGAAATATGAAACTGTCAGTCTCTTGCTGCCTTCAGTGGGGGATCAGCCAGGGTTTCGCGGGAGAGCATAAAAAATATTTTTAATGTCAGGACCTTCCAAATAATGCTGACTCACTGATTATGGTCCTGCCTGGCTGCATTGCAATCGCTCCCTCTGTCACTCTCTCTCATATTTAACTGATTCTGTTTATCTCTCTGAATTTCACTCTCTTTTCCCTCCACTCTCTCTCCCTCTAGACCTCCTTCACTGCACCATTCCTCACCCCCCTCCTCTCAACCCCTCCCCGTCATACCTCGTTCCCTCTCTCCCTATTCTCCAGCATCCATTCTCCCCCACCTTGCTCCTCTGCCTCCAACCCATCCATTCGCTCTACCCTCACCCCCCTCGCTGTCCACCCCCACCCCCTCCCTCTCATCCACACCCTCGCTCTCCCCCACCCCCTCGCTCTCGCCCCACCTTCCTTGCTCTCCATCCCCCCTGTTCTTTCTTTCTCCTTCTTTGACTTGTCCACTCCACTGCTGGTTTATTATTGTTTCTCTGGAGTGTCTCTGCCTGAGGAGCATAAGCAGGTTTCTTACTTTCCCTCAAAGAAGGTGGTGGTAGTGGGAGGTGTGTGCGTGTGTGTGAGACCTGGGTTTGAATCCCACCATGGCAAATGGTGAAATTTGAATTCAATAAAAACCTGGAATTAAAAGTCTAATGATGACCATGAAACCATTGCAGATTGTTGTAAAAACCCATCTGGTTCACTAATGTCCTTTAGGGAAGGAAATCTGCCATCCTTACCTGGTCTGATCTATATGTGACTCCAGACCCATAGCCATGACTTTGAAATGGCCTTGCTGTATCAAAGTCACTATAAAGGAATGAAACCGAAGGACCACCTGGCATTGACCTAGGCACAGGAAACGACAATGGCAAACCCAGCCCTGTCGACCCTGCAAAGTCCTGCTTACTAACATCTGGGGGCTAGTGCCAAAATTGGGAGAGCTGTCCCACAGACTAGTCAAGCAACAGCCTGACATAGTCATACTCACAGAATCGTATCTTACAGATCATGTCCCCGAAGCCACCATCACCATCATATGTCCTGTCCCACCGGCAGGACAGGCCCAGCACAGTGGTATACAGTTGGTATACACCAACATCGTCTCCAGACTCCATGAAGTCTCATGGCATCAGGTCAAACATCCTGCTGATTCCTCCATGTTGAACACCACTTGGAGGAAGCACTGTGGGTGGTAAGGGCACAGAATGTACTCTGGGTGGGAGACATCAATCACTGCCAAGAGTGGCTCAGTAGCACCATTACTGACCGAGCTGGCCAAGCGCTAAATGACATAGCTGCTAGACTGGGTCAGTGGCAGGTGGTGAGGGAACCAACAAGAACCTGCCTGCCACAGATACATCTGTCCATGACAGTATTGTTAGGAGTGTCCACCGCACAGTCATTGTGGAGACAAAGTCCTGCCTTCACATTGAGGATACCCTCCATCGTGTTGTGTGGCACTACCACTGTGCTAAATGGGATAGATTTTGAACAGATCTAGCAACTCAAGACTGGGCAACCATGAGGCGCTGTGGGCCATCAGCAGCAACAGAATTGTACTCAACTGCAATCTGTAACCTCATGGCCTGGCATTTCCCCCACTCTACCATTACCATCAAGCCAGGGGATCAACCCTGGTTCAATGAAGAGTGCAGGAGGGCATGCCAGGAGCAGCACCAGACATACCTGAAAATGAGGTGTCAACCTGGTGAAGCTATAACACAGGACTACTTGGGTGCCAAACAGCATAAGCAGCAAGTGATAGACAGAGCTAAGTGATCCCACAACCAACGGATCAGATCAAAGCTCTGCAGTCCTGCCACATCCAGTCGTGAATGATGGTGGACAATTAAACAACTCACTGGAGGAGATGCTCCACAAATATCCCCATCCTCAATGATGGAGGAGCCCAGCACAGCAGTGCAAAAGATAAGGCTGAAGCATTTGCTACAATCTTTAGCCAGAAGTGCCGAGTGGATGAACCATCTCAGTCTCCTCCGGAGGTCCCCAGCATCACAGATGCCAGTCTTCAGACAATGTAATTCACTCTACGTGATATCAAGAAATGGCTGAAGGCACTGGATACTGCAAAGGCTGTGGGCCCTGACAATATTCCGGCAATAGTACTGAAGACTTGTGCTCCAGAACTTGCCACGCCCCTAGCCAAGCTGTTCCAGTACAGCTACAACACTGGCATCTACCCGGCTATGTGGAAAATCGCCCAGGTATGTCCTGTACAAAAAGCAGGACAAATCCAACCCGGCCAATTACTGCCCCATCAGTCTACTCTCCATCATCAGTAAAGTAATGGAAAGGGTCATCAATGGTGCTATTAAGTGGCACTTGCTTAGCAATAACCTGCTTACTGATGCTCAATTTAGGTTCCGCCAGGGCCACTCAACTCATGACCTCATTACAGCCTTGGTTCAAATATGGACAAAACATCTGAACTCCCGAGCTGAGGTGAGAGTGACTGTCCTTGACATCAAGACCACATTTGACCGAGGATGGCACCAAGGAGCCCTAGCAAAACTGGACCAATGGGAATCAGGGGGAAAACTCTCCGCTAGTTGTAGTCATACCCAGCACAAAGGAAGATGGTTGTGGTTGTTGGAGGTCAATCATCTCAGTTCCAGGATATCACTGCAGGAGTTCCTCAGGGTAGTGTCCTCGGCCCAACCATCTTCATCTGCTTCATCAATGACCTTCATTGCATCATAAGGTCAGAAGTGGGGATGTTCGCTGATGATTGCACAATGTTTAGCACCATTTGCAACTCCTCAGATACTGAAGCAGTCCACATCAAAATGCAGCAAGTCCGGGACAATAACCAGGCTTGGGCTGACAAGTGGCAAGTAACATTCACACCACACAAGTGCCAGGCAATGACCATCTCCAACAAGAGAGAATCCAACCATTGCCCCTTGATGTTCAATGGCATTACCATCACTGAATCCTCCACTATCAACATCCTGGGGTTTACCATTGACCAGAAACTAAACTGGACTAGCCATATAAATACTGTGGCCACAAGAGCAGGTCAGAAGCTAGGAATCCTTTGGCGAGTAACTCACCTCCTGACTCCCCAAAGCCTGTCCACCATCTACAAAGCACAGGTCAGGAGTGTGATGGAATACTCTCCACTTGCCTGGATGAATGCAGCTCCCACACCTCAAGACATCATCCAGGACAAAGCAGCCCGCTTGATTGGCACCACATCCACAAATATTCACTCCCTCCACCATCGACGCACAGTAGCAGCAGTGTGTACCATCTACAAGATGCACTGCAGGAATTCACCAAGGCTCCTTCAACAGCACTTTCCAAACTCACGACCACTACCATCTAGAAGGGCAAGCGCAGCAGACACATGCTAACACCACCACCTGCTAGTACCTCTCCAAGTCATTCACTATTCTGACTTGGAAATATATCACCGTTCCTTCACTGTCGCTGGGTCAAAATCCTGGAACTCTCTTCCTAACAGCACTGTGGGTGTACCTACACCACATGGACTGCAGCGGTTCAAGAAGGCAGCTCACCACCACCTTCTCAAGGGCAATTGGGGATGGGCAATAAATGCTGGGCCCAGCCAGCGAAGCCCACATCCCGTGAATAAATAAAATAAAAATTGTATGTGGTTGGTGCGGGGGGTGAGGGGGTGGTGGGGGGGGGGGTTCAGTGTGTGTGTGGGAGTGGTTTGTGGGGTTAGTGTTTGTGTGGGGGGTGGGGTCAGTGTGTGTTGGTTAGTGGGGTCAATGTATGTGGGGGGGGTCAGTATTTGTGAGGGGGTGGGGTCAGTGTGTTTGGGGGTTGTTGGTGTGGTCAGTGTGTATGGCAGGGAAGTTGGGGTCAGTGTGTATGTGTTGGGGGTGGGGTCATTGTGTGTGTGTGTGTGGGGAGTGGGGTCAGTGTGTGTGTGTTGGGGGTGGGGTCAGTGTGTGTGTGGGGGGGTAGGTCAGTGCGTGTAGGGGGTGGTGGAGATCAGTGTGTGTGTGGGGGGATGGGGTCAGTGGCTGTGTGAGGAGGGTGGGGTCAATGTGCGGGGGGTGGGGTCAGTGTGTGTGAGGGGGTGGGGTTGCATGTGGGGGTGGGATCAGTGTGCATAGAAGGTGGGTACAGTGTGTGTGGGGGGGTGGGGGGGTCAGTGTGTGTGTGTGTGTGTGTGTGTGGGAGGGATGGTGGGGTCAGTGTGTCTATGTGGAGAGTGGGGTCAGTGTTTGTGAGGGGGTGGGGTCAGTGTGTATGGGGGTTGTTGGTGCGGTCAGTGTGTATGGCGGGGATATTGGGGTCAGTGTCTATGCGTTGGGGGTGGAGATCAGTGTGTGTGTGGGGGGGGGTTGAGGTCAGTGGCTGTGTGAGGAGGGTGGGGTCAGTGTGTGTATATGGGGGTGGGGTCAGTGTTTGTGAGGGGGTGGGGTCAGTCTGTTTGGGGGCTGTTGGTGCGGTCAGTGTGTATAGTGGGGATGTTGGGGTCAGTGTCTATGTGTTGGGGGTGGGGTCAGTGTGTGTGTTGGGGGTGGGGTCAGTGTGTGTGTGTTGGGGGTGGGGTCAGTGTGTGTGTGGGGGGTAGGTCAGTGCGTGTGGAGGGTGATGGAGGTCGGTGTGTGTGTGTGTGGGGGGCGGTTGGGGTCAGTGGCTGTGTGAGGAGGGTGGGGTCAGTGTGCGGGGGGGGTGGTGGGGTCAGTGTATTTGGGGGGGGTTGGTGGAGTCAGTGTGTGTGGGGTGGGGTCAATGTGTGTTGGGGTGGGTCAGTGCATGTGGAGGAGCTGGTGGGGTCAGTGCTTATGGGGGGGTTGTTACGTTCAGTGTGTGCGGGGAGGGTGTTGGTGGGGTCAATGTGTGTGGGGGGTGGGGTCAGTGTGTATGGAGGGGGTGGTGGAGTCAGTGTGTTTGGAGGCATGGGGTCAGTATGTGTGTGGGGGTGTGGTGTGGAACAGTGCGTGTGTGTGGAGGGGGTGGGGATCAGTGCGTGTGTGTGGGGGGGGTGGGGATCAGTGCGTGTGTGTGGAGGGGGTGGGGATCAGTGTGTGTGTGTGGGGGGGGTGGGGATCAGTGCGTGTGTGTGGGGGGGGTGGGGATCAGTGCGTGTGCGGGGGGGGTGGGGATCAGTGTGTGTGCGGGGCTGGGTGGGGCCAGCGAGTGTCGGGGGTGGTGTGGAACAGTGCGTGTGTGTGGTTTGGTGAGGTCAAATGATAAACTCAAACAGCCATGATGAAAACAGAAGTGACTAACTGCTGCACCAGCCCTGGGTTGTACTGTGCTGTGAAAATATATGGTGCCTGCAGCCTGGTGCCCTGAGCTCCCTAGTGCACTGTCCCATGTGAATGGGAGTAATCAGAATGCTCCCAGTTCGACACTGGTCTATTCTGAGTTGGTTTATGTGGGGTAGAGTCAGAGACACAGGGAATGTCCTGGCGAGGCCCAGTAGAAAAAAAATTGGTGAAATTTGAGAAAACATTTTGAGGCAGTAAATGTTGATCATTTTTGGTGTTAACACAGCCCCTTAAATTAGAATCAATTAGGCATTGAAAAGTTATTTACATCATGGCTACCAAGAGTGAAATCTGATTTAAATAGCCATTTAGTAGTACAGAATTTGAATATTGCAGAAAAAAGACACATGTTGTCGAAGCTTTTCATCTTGTACTCATCAGGACAGATTCGCAAGAATACCCAATTGTAAAAGGAACAACAATTTATACTGCATGAGAAGAGAGTGCTGATTGGTTTGCAAGTGGACTCAGATTGGTAGAGGTGTTGCCTGAATGAACCAGGGGACAGTGAACTGCCAAGCTTTTGTTCAGAATCACAGTGCAGAAGAGGCCCTTCGGCCCATCAAGTCTGCACCGACACGTGAGAAACACCTGACCTACCTACCTAATCCCATTGACCAGCACTTGGCCCATAGCCTTGAATGTTATGACGATGCCAAGTGCTCATTCAGGTACTTTTTAAAGGATGTGAGGCAACCCGCCTCCACCACCCTCCCAGGCAGCGCATTCCAGACCGTCACCACCCTCTGGGTAAAGAAGTTTTTCCTCACATCCCCCCTAAACCTCCTGCCCCTCACCTTGAACTTATGCCCCCTTGTGACTGACCCTTCAACTAAGGGGAACATCTGCTCCCTATCCACCCTGTCCATGCCCCTCATAATCTTGTACACCTCGATCAGGTCGCCCCTCAGTCTTCTCTGCTCCAACGAAAACAACCCAAGTCTATCCAACCTCTCTTCATAACTTAAATGTTTCATCCCAGGCAACATCCTGGTGAATCTCCTCTGCACCCCCTCCAGTGCAATCTCATCCTTCCTATAATGTGATGACCAGGACTGCACACACTACTCCAGCTGTGGCCTCACCAAGGTTCTATGCAACTCCAACATGACCTCCCTACTTTTGTAATCTATGCCTCGATTGATAAAGGCAAGTGTCTCATATGCCTTTTTCACCACCCCACTAACATGCCCCTCCAACTTCAGAGATCTATGGACACACACACCAAGGTCCCTTTGTTCCTGAGAACTTCCTAGTGCCATGCCGTTCATTGAATACTTCCTTGTCAAATTACTCCTTCCTCACACTTTTCAGGGTTAAATTCCATCTGCCACTTATCTGCCCATTTGACCATCCCGTCTATATCTTCCTGTAGCCCAAGACACTCAACCTCACTGTTAACCACCCGGCCAATCTTTGTGTCATCCGCAAACTTACTAATCCTACCCCCCACATAGTCATCTATGTCATTTATATAAATGACAAATAATAGGGGACCCAGCACAGATCCCAGTGGTACGCCACTGGACACTGGTTTCCAGTCACTAAAGCATCCTTCTGTCATCACCCTCTGTCTCCTACAACTAAGCCAATTTTGAATCCACCTTATCAAATTACCCTGTATCCCATGTGCCTTTGCCTTCTTTATAAGTCTCCCATATGGGACCTTGTCAAAGGCTTTGCTGAAATCCAAATAAACTACATCAACTACACTACCCTCATCTACACACCTGGTCACCTCCTCAAAAAATTCAATCAAATTTGTTAGGCATGACCTCCCTCTGACAAAGCCATGCTGACTATCCCTGATCAAACCTTGCCTCTCCAAGTGGAGATAGATACTCTCCTTCAGAAATTTCTCCAATAGTTTCCCTACCACTGATGTGAGACTCACTGGCCTGTAGGTCCCTGGCTCATCTCTACAACCCTTCTTAAATAGCGGAACCACATTAGCTGTTCTCCAGTCCTCTGACACCTCCCCCGTGGCCAGAGAGGAATTAAAAATTTGGCTCAGAGCCCCTGCGATCTCCTCCTTTGCCTCCCTTCAAGTAAACAAAATCTTGGGTGCAGCCATTCCCTGGTTCATTCCCCATGGCAATGCCTTAACCAGTCAGAGTTGATATGCCTGGTTTGAATTTAAACAAAAGCTTGGCTTTTGTTTAAGTCCTTCCTGATAGTTTTGGTCACTCAGTTCTTGTCAATCTTTTTGTTGCACTTTTTCCAGTGCTTTTAATATCCTTTTCATAAAATGGAGACCAGAACACTGATATGACACTAATGTCCTCACAAATTCCCAAAGCGCTTTGTAGCCAATGAATGACTGTTTGAGTGCAGCCTCTTTGGAACAGTAAACAACTGCGTCAGCCAATTTATACATGATGAATGACTGGAGATCTGTTCCTGAGGTGTTTGTCGAAGGAGGAATTGTTGGCCAGCAGTCATGGAGATCTCCCTCTGCTTTGAAGAGTGCCGTGGGGATCTTTAACATCCTGCTGAAAAGGCAGCAGAGTCCTTGTTTTAACAGCTCACCTGGTACCTCCAATAATGCGGCTGTACAACAATGCACTGAAGTGACAGCCTGGAAAGACCGACTTGAATTTATGTAGCATCCTTCACATTCTCAGGATGTCCCAATGCGCTCCATAGCCAATGAAATACTTTTGAAAATAGGGAAAATAGAAATAGCAGGAAATCTTTCACATCCACCTGAGAGGGCAGAAAGGGCTTTGGCTGAATCCATTTTTTTAATTTGTTCCTGGGATGTGAGCATCAATGGTAAGGCCCAACATTTATTGCCTATCAAGTGAGTGGCTTGATAGGCCACTTCAGAGGGCAGATAAGAGTCTAGCACATTGCAGAATCCCACCTAGGACAGACTGGGGATGGACGGCAGGTCTCCTCCCCGAAAGGGCATTAGTGAATCAGGTGGCTTTTTATGATAATCCAGTAGATTCATGACGGTTATTAACAAGACTATTATTTTATTCCAGATATATTAATTAAATTTAAATTCTCCCCCTGATATCCTGGTGCGATTTGAACTTTTGAAATCATTGTCTTCTTTTGTCTCCTTTAACACTGCACTGGAGTATCAGCCTGAATTAAATCTTTGGAGTGGGACTGGAACCCACAAAATTCTGAGCCAGAGGTAGGAGTCCCACTGAGCCACAGCTGAGACCTGGATTAAGTGTGCAAACCACAACTTCTGTCCCTGGGGCGAGATAACCATTTACACACTGCAGATCAAATGCCACAGCTCACCAACTGATCAACTGGTGCATTATCTACCATCCAAGCCTCTTTGTTTTCTCTCTGCTACGTGCTTTCGTTTCCTTCCTGGAATGTCAAAATCCATCTGTGGTGTGTTATTTGCTGGGAGGAGAGGGGAGGGGCTCTTATCTGGGTTACCAGTTCCCAGCGGTACTTGTGTTAAAAGTTACAGAATGTGCCAGCATGTGCTGGCACCAATTATTCCTTGAGTGACCTACATGCGAAAGGGTTCGAAAATGATCAGAACTAAAAGTGAGACTGCCCTGAGAGAGCGAGTGCGAGGCTTATCCACTGAGACCACCTCTACGATGTCTAAAGGAAATTGGATGGACACTTGAATGAAACAAACTTTGCAGAGCAACAGAGGTAGAGCAAGGGGAATAGAGCTGACTGGATTGTCCTACAAAGAAGTGGCTTTTATTTTCATTCGTTCATGGGATGTGGGCATCACTGGAAAGACCAGCATTTATTGCCCATCCCCAATTGCCCTTGAGAAGGTGGTGGTGAGCTGCCTTCTTGAACCGCTGCAGTCCCTGTGGTGTAGGTACACCCACAGTGCTGTTAGGGAGGCAGTTCCAGGATTTTGACCCAGTGACAGTGAAGGAATGACGATATATTTCCAAGTCAGGATGGTGTGTGGCTCGGAGAGGAACTTGCAGGTGGTGGTGTTCCCATGTGTCTGCTGCCCTTGTCCTTCTAGGTGGTAGAGGTCACAGGTTTGGAAGGCACTGTCAAAGGAACCTTGGCGAGTTGCTGCAGTGCATCTTGTAGATGGTACACACTGCTGCTACTGTGGTGGAAGGAGTGGATATTGAAGGTAGCGGGTGGGATGCTGATCAAGTGGGCTGCTTTGTCATGGATGGTGTTGAGCTTCTTGAGTGTTGTGGGAGCTGCACTCATCCAGGCAAGTTTGGAGTATTATCACACTCCTGACTTGTGCCTTGTAGATGGTGGACAGGCTTTGGGGAGTCAGGAGGTGAGTTACTCGCCGCAGGATTCCTAGTCTCCAACCTGCTCTTGTATTTATACGGCTAGTCCAGTTCAGTGTCTGGTCAATGCTAACCCCCAAGATGTTGATAGTTGAGGATTCAGCAATGGTAATGCCATTGAACAACAAGGAGAGATGGTTAGATTCTCTCTTGCTGGAGATGGTGATTACCTGGAACTTGTGTGGCGTAAATGTTGCTTGGACCCGATCGGCCAAATGGCCTTCCTCTGTGCCATAATGACCCCATGGCTCTATGTGCCTGTGTTTCTCTGCCGTAAATGTGATGGAGAGGTGGTGGCCATGATTATGTACCATGCATTGAGTGATGTGTTCCTGTAAAAGAAGTTCGCAGTCATGCAGCCCTGAGGATTCCAGTCTTTCCTTATTTTTAAACCCAGTGTTCTTCTTCTCCTTCATGGATTCTTTGACTTCCCTCAATGGGTAAGGGTCTGCTCAACCCTGCCCCCTCCATCACATCCTGTTGCCCACTGGCCATTACTCACTGATGGGTGACCATCAACCAGCTGTTTCTGTGGGGAAGGCACCCATTTTTCCAGATCCTCGCCCAGTATCTGCGATGGCCCTTCCAGCAGCTGTTGGTAAATTGTGGTGCAGGAAGCAGTCTGGCTTCTGGGTCTCATTGTAATGGCTTGACTGGACTGATTAAGATTGGACATCTCAACCAAGTCTGAGTTAGCACCAAATGGCGTTAGAAGTTTGGAACTCCCTTCCGCAAATGGCGGTCAATGTTAGATTAATTGTTAACTCTAAATCCGAGATGAATAGACTTCTGTTGGCGAAAGGTTTTAAGGGCTAATGGAGCAAAGGCTGAAGTTTGCTTGCAGCTCAGCCAAGATCTCGCTGACTGGCTCGAGGGGCCTCAAATAGCACATCACAAATTAAAAACCAAAAGTGTTGGAAATACTCAGCTGGTCTGTCAGCATCTGCGGAGAGAGAAACAGAGTTAGTATTTCAGGCCTGTGACCTTTCATCAGAACTGGGAAAAGTTAGAACTGTAATTGGTTTCAGAAATGAAAGGGGAGAGTGTGGGAAGAAGATCAAAAGGACAGGTTTGTGATAGGGTGGACGGCAGGAGAGATTACAAAGGGTTTCAAGTTTGGAGTGGCTAATTTTTGTAGGAAGAACACAAAAGAGAAACAATATAAAATAAAGAGCACAATTCTAAAAGGGGATTCAGGAACAAGAGGGATCTGGGCATATATGTGCATAAGTCATTGAAGGTGGCAGGACAGGTTGAGAGAGCGGGTAATAAACCATACAGTATCCTTGACTTTGTTATAGGGGCATAGGGCACAAGAGTAAGGAGGTTATGTTAAACTTGTATAAAACACTGGTTTGGCCTCAGCTGCAATATTGTGTCCAATTCTGGGCTCCACACTTTAGGAAGGATATGAAGGCATTCGAGAATGTGCAGAAAAGATTCACCTAGAATGGTTCCAGGAATGAGGAACTTCAGTTATGTAGATTGGAGAAGTTGAGACTGTTTTCCGAGGAGAAAAGAAGGTTGAGAGGAGGTTTAATAGAGATATTCAAAATCATGAGGAGTCTGGACAGATCAAAGGGAATTAGATAATTATCTGAAAAGGAAAAGCATTTTCAGGCCTGTGGGGAAAAGGCATGCTGCTGGAAGGGCCATCGCAGATACTGGGTGAGGATCTGGAAAAAGGGGTGCCTTCCCCACAGAGAGAAATAGCTGATTGATGGTCACCCATCAGTGAGTAATGGCCAGTGGGCAACAGGATGTGATGGAGGGGGCAGGGTTGAGCAGACCCTTACCCATTGAGGGAAGTCAAAGGATCCATGAAGGAGAAGAAGAACACTGGGTTTAAAAATAAGGAAGGACTGAAATCCTCAGATGAGTGGCAATGGGTTAATTTCTCCTTCAGAGGGCCAGCACAGACATGATGGGTCAAATGGCCTCCTTCTGCGCAGTAAGTATTTTATGAGTCTATGGTACAAGATCGTTGGGAGTGGGAATGGGACAATTGGAGAAACAAAAGATGTCTCTAGATGAGGTGTGAATGGCAGGATCCTGAATAGCTGCGTCTGAACGCAAAGTGAAGGAAATAAGAGAAATGAGGAAAGAAAAACCAGCAAAGAAAAAAAAATTGGGGCTGAGGTTACAATCTAAAATTGTTGAACTTCATACTAAATTCAGAAGGTTGTAAAGTAAGGACCCAGTTGAAAGATAAGGTGCGGTTCCTCAAGCTTGCATTGAACTCCGTTGGAATACTGTGGCAGGCCAAGGATGGGAAGGTCAGAGTGGCGCCAAGGTAAAGATATAAAATGGCAGGACACTGGAAGCTCAGGGTCACACTTAAGGACCAACTGGAGACGTTCAGGGGCTGAATGTCCTAATCCTGCTGCTGTGTACAGTATTAGATGGGAATGTGGAAATCGGAACACAGTCTGATCAGTCGTGATCTTATTGAATGGCGGAGCAGGCTCGAGGGGCCGAATAGTCTACCCCTGTTCCGATTCTTATGGTCACCTTATTTAAGGAAAGGTGTAAATGCATTGGAAGCAGTTCAGAGGAGGTTTACTAGATTAATACCTGGAATGGGTGGGTTGTCTTATGAAGAAAGGTTGGACAGGCTAGGCTGGAGTTTAGAAGATCAAGAGGTGACTTGATTGAAACATATAAGATCCTGAGGGGTCTTGGATGTGGAGCGGATGTTTCCTCTTGTGGGAGAATCTAGAACTAGGGGTCACTGTTTAAAAATAAGGGGTCACCCATTTAAGACAGAGATGAGGAAAAATATTTCCTCTCAGAGGGTTGTGAGACTTTGGAATTCTCTTCCTCAAAAGGTGGTTGAGGCAGAGTCTTTGAATATTTTTAAGGCAGAGGTAGATAGACTCTTGAGAACCTATCACCCCCTTGCTTATCAGGGGTAGGCAGGAATGTGGAGTTGAGGTTACAATCGGATCAGCCACGATCCTATTGAATGGCAGAGCAGGCTCGAGGGGCCGAGTGGCCTACTCCTGCTCCCAATTTCTTTGTATGTATGTTTGTCTGTACAGCTCATTTCAATGCCGTGCAATGGCTTTAAAGATGGTTCATGTCGAGCCCTTCAAAGAATATGGGTTAGAAATTGAATTGTGCCTGTTTCGCAGGCACAAAATCAGAGGAACTAGTTTCTCTGTATCCATGGTAACCTCATTCAGATTCAACCTTTCGCAGTCTGGAAAACTGGGTCAAGATCCTGGAACTCCCTCCCTAACAGCACTGTGGGTGTACCTACACCACATGGACTACAGCGGTTCAAGAAGGCGGCTCACCACCACCTTCTCAAGGGGCAATTAGGGCCGGGCAATAAATGCTGACCCACACCCCGGGAATGAATAAATATACAAAAGAAACAAAAGCTTATACACAAAGAAACAGGTATTCTATCCTCCTGTACTCCTCCCATCCTCCCCTGTCCCCTCCCCTGACGGCTTCAGATCTCTAACATTGATCACTTACATTGACAGCTGTTGATCCATTTTACCTGCCCCACGTGCCCAGCATTTACGAGGCTCTGGAAGAAATCAGGGCCAAAAACATCAGAACCATTTTGTCTGTTTGCAAATGCTGTTGACCTACACAAGAACATAGGACATAGGAGCAGGAGTAGGCCCCTGAGCCCAATCTGCCATTCAATAAGATCATGGCTGATCTGATTGTGGCCTTAACTCTGCTCTCCTGCCTGTCCCTCCCCCGACTCCCCAATAACCCTTGATTCTCTTGTCTGCCTAACTCAGCCTTGAGTATATTCAATAGCCTGGCCTCCACTACTCGCTGGGGGAGAGAATTCCAGACACCAGCAACCTTCCTTGAAGCACACTCCAGCCAACATTTATTTTTCTGTTCTGAATGTCATTTTCTTCCCCTGACTGTCCTCCTCTCTACCCTTGAAGGCATCGGCCCAAGGTGGCTACACTTCTCCGATGCCAACCGTTCCCTAGTCACTTGCCCAACTGGCCATTTTATACATGTGACCTTAGACGGTACGTGTCAGCAAGCTAGGGGCCCATTCAATCACAGGCCAGCTTGACACCATGCACAAATCGCTTTGCAGCAAGCGAGAGTGGAATAGAGGGACAGGCCTTGTCCTGGAGCCTGTTCCTGAGTGAGATCCATATTTGGGTAAGTTTGATTGGAGCAACCTGCCCTCTAACCTTTCTGAGATCGACACAGAACTGACACTGGCAGCTAAACTGGAAGCTCCTGGAACTGAAGGCAGATTATTGACCAGGTTAGGAAACTGGCTGAGCCACAGGTGACAGTTGGTAGGGGGACAATGGGCAGGTACTCTCGGTGGCACAATGTGACTAGTGATGTCCTGCAAAGACTTGCCCTCAACTAATCTTTGTATTTATTAACAACTTAGATGATGGGATAGAAAGCCTCACATCCAAATTTGCTGATTCAGGTAAGATAGACGGCATCATAAGCAGAGCAAGTGGAAGCATAAAATTACAGAGATATTAACAGTTTAATTGAACAGACAAAACTGCGGCAAATGGACTTCAATGTCGGCCAATGTGGGGTCATCCATTTTGCACCCCAAAAGGAATAGAACAGCGGATTTTCTAAAGGGTGAAAAGCTAGAAACAGTGGAGGTCCAAAGAGATTTGGGGGGTCCAGGTACACCGATCATTAAAATGTCATAGGCAGGTCTAAAAAATAATCAAAAAGGCTAATGGAATACTGGTCTTTAGAGTAATAGAGTCATTACGGCACAGAAGGAAGCCATTTGGCCCATGGAGTCATGTCTGCTCTCTGTAGAGAAATCCAATTTACTCCCATACCCCCACTCATTCCCTGTAGCCCTGAAAGTTCCCTCAAGGGTCCATCCAATTTCTTTTTGGAAGAAGAACAAGGGCAGCGGACACATGGGAACACCACCACCTGGAAGTTCCCCTCCAAGTCACTCATCATCCTGACTTGGAAATATATCGGCCGTTCCTTCATTGTCGCTTGGTCAAAATCCTGGAACTCCCTCCCTAACAGCACTGTGGGTGTACCAACACCACAAGGACTGCAGGGGTTCAAGAAGGCAGCTCACCACCACCTTCTCAAGGGCAACTAGGAATGGGCAATAAATGCTGGCCCAGCCAGCGAAGCCCACATCCTGTGAATGAATAAAAAAAAAACTGCTAGGGTAGATAGAGGGAAACTATTTCTGCTGATTGTGGAGCGGGTTGGGGGGTGGGGGGGTGGGGATACTAGCCTAAAAATTAGAGCCAGGCCTCTCAGGGGGAAAGTAGGAAACACTTCGACACACAGAAGGTGGTAAAATTCAGAACTCTTTTCTGCAAACAGCAATTGACACTAGATCAATTATTAATTGTAAATTCAAGATCGAGAGATTTCTGTTCAATAAAGCTGTTACGGAGTATCGGACAAAGGCCGCGATGGAGTTAGGGTTATGATCTAATGGCTGAGCTGGTTTGAAGGGCAAAATGGCCTCATCCTATTCATTCTTTCACGGGATTATAGATGAACGGGATTTTGTGCCAGTTAGAATATGACAGCAGACGTTTGGAGGCGCTCCAGTTTACAGAGGACATGATGTAATCTGCCTTCCTATGGGCTGCTACTGCCTGGTTTGCTGAGGCAGATCTGGCTGAAAAGAGGCGACACCAGCTCGCTATTAAACCAGGTGTAAAAAACGTCCTTGAATGTCGATAGAGAAAGAACTTGTGGTTATAAATGCCTCAGGAAATCCCAAAGCGCTAAGTGAACAGGTCCCATTAATTGCATTTCCTTTATCTGTACATCCTGTGGTTTCCTTTTAAACATCAACTCAATCTGCCCTTTGCAAACCTGTGTTGGCTGTCTAATTATCTCCTGGCTGTCTACATATTCACTAATTTAATTCTCTATTATGCAGTGCAGAAATGTAACCTAATTGGGATTAATTGACCGATAATTTCCTGGTTTTATTCCTTTACCCCTTCTTTTGACAAGGTTGGAAGGTTTGCCAGGGTCCATTCCTTTGGGACAATTCCAAAGACCTTTAGCCAATATTGGTTAGTGTTTCTGCTATCTCCTTCCAAACCATCCCCTAGGCTGCAAACCTTTTGTGCTTATTGACTTTTCCATTACGTGTCTTATTTTCCTACAGTTCCCTTTTTGAATGTTGATCTCCAGTGATGGGTCTTATCAGTCCTTCTCAGGACTTCTGGGCTCACTGTTATTTTTGAGCTCATGTCTTTTCTGTCCGAGGCTTGTCTCATGTTCTCCTTTACCATCAGTGTCAAGAAAACTGTAGTTCTGGGACAGGACCTTATGTCTCCACCTGTCTTCAGACTCAACAACACCCCGCTGGAAGCAGTCAGAAAATTCCACTACCTTGGATCTATGTTGATGGGCGACCTGTCTCTTGACGAAGAGTTCAGCACACAAACCAGATAGGCAGCCAGCAACTTTGGTCAAATAACAAAATGGACGTAGAAAAACCACAAACTGACCCGCCGAGCAAAGATGGTCATCTATAAGCCCTGCTCGATGGCAGCAAAGCCTCGATCAACCTACACCAACCTAGAAAAAAGACTCAACAACTTCCATCTCCGGTGTCTACGAAGCATCCTCAGCATCACATGGAAAGACAAAGTCACCTTGGAAGCAGTCCTTTCTAGGGCAAACGTGTTAGTGCTAATCGAGCAAAGAAGGCTTCACTGGCTTGGGCATGTGTGCAGGATAGAAGATGGCTACATCCCCAAGGATGTGCTATACTGGGAGGTAGCCCATGCCAATAGGCCAGCGGGGTACCCAAATCTCTGATTCAAGGATGCTGTCAAAAGAGACATGAAAACCTTCAATATCGATCATGACAAGTGGGAAACTCTAGCTGACGATTGATGCAAATGGTGACACCAAATGTGGCCGGGAATTCGCTCTGACCTCTCACTATTCATCCTAGTCAGAACCTATGTAGTTTAACCTTAATGCTTGGTTTGGCATTATTCCAATTAATCTGGGCTAGG
Organism: Cetorhinus maximus; assembly: GCF_964194155.1. Taxonomy (NCBI): domain Eukaryota; kingdom Metazoa; phylum Chordata; class Chondrichthyes; order Lamniformes; family Cetorhinidae; genus Cetorhinus; species Cetorhinus maximus. The sequence continues at coordinate 1,978,071 of NC_135907.1, read as the reverse complement.
TCTCCTTTCATGCCCAATACCTTTGTTCCTTTGTCTTTATTTATTTTGCATATGACTCTAATTAGGTTCTTGTCAGTATTTCCCATGTGTCCAACTATATTCAAGTCATTCACTTTCCTTTTCTGGTGCTTAGAACTAACTGAAAGGTTTCAGCTATAGCTCAGTAGGTAACACTCTTACTGAGTCAGAAGGTTGTGAGTTCCAAGTCCCACTCCAGTGCCCTGTGAACCAAGTTTAGGCTGACAGTCTGAGGGAGCGCTGCACTGTCAGAGGTGCTATATTTCAGATGAAATGATAAACCGAGGCTCTGTCTGCTCTCTCAGCTGGATGTGAAAAATCCCTTGGCACAATTCTGAAGAAGAGCAGGGTGTTCTCCCTGATGTCCTGGCCAATTTTTATCCCTGATCAACGCCACAAAAAACAATTATCTTCTCAGTAGCAAATTGCTGTTTGTGGGAGCTTGCTGTGCACAAATTGGCTGCCCTGCTTCCTACATTACAGCAGTGATGACACTTCAGAAAGACCATTGTCATCATTTACTCTTTGTGAGATCTTCCTGTTTGCAAATTTGGGCTTGATCTGACAAGTGGCAAGTAATGTTCGCACCACACAAGTGCCAGGCATTAACCATCTCCAACAAGAGAGAATCTAACCATCTCCCCATGACAAATTCAAGACAATCCACAACATTCGGAAACAAGCAACAACATTCTAAATAAAACAACCCACAGCATTCTAACAAAAAATAATTCTCCCTATCTCCCAATGTTAATGAATCCTTTAAAAAATTCCAGAATCCGAATCTTCATCTTTGCCAAAAGCAGATCAGTTCTTCCTTGGGCCATACCCTGTGTACCAAGTTTCACTGAAATCCGTCCGTTAGTTTTTTGAGATATATTGCTTACGGACTAACAGTGTCAAAAGTATTACTCCAGTGGTGAAGATGATAATGCATTAACTTTGAAGTGCATTATGACATTCTGAAGATGTAGAATTTGCTACAGAAATGCAAGATATTGCTTTTATCTCTATCCCCGCCTACTTTAGGATGGTGGTCTGTGGTGCAGCGGGTAGTGTCCCTGCCTCTGAACTAGAAGCTCTGAGTTCGAGTCCCACCCCAGGACTTAATGACCAAGGAAATTGTGTTCAGAACATGGCCAAACAGATTAAGTATCCTTCCAATGGCAGGCGGTAAGAATGGGAGAGATTCCTGGTCAGCTAGAGTTTGTTATGGCTGTCAAAATGTGAGCAGAGTTTTCAGAGCAGGTTATTGGCTGTGGATTAGCCTGAAGCCTCCTCAGTGTGATGGAAGTTCTTCATAAAAAGATTTCTTTTTTCAACTTTGTAGTTACAGAGCATCAACCAGGCAGCAAAAAGCCTGAAGAGAGTGCTGCATAATTGTAATAACATTGAGTTAACACAGTGTGGTGAAGGAATGCGCTCCAGCCCTCTTCACTTGTTTATAATGAACAGCTACTGTTCTGCAGCCAAACACAACATAATTTTAAAAAATGTATTCATTCACGGGATGTGGGTGTTGCTAATAAGGTCAGTGTTTATTGCCCATGCCTAATTGCCCTTGAGAAGATGATGGTGAGCTGCCTTCTTGGATTAATGACTTGGATTCAGGGGTAGAAAGTACTATAGCTAAATTTGCAGATGACACCAAAATAGGTGGGAAAGTAAGTTGCAATGAAGAAATAAGAAATTTACAAATGGATATGAACAGGTTAGGTGAATGGGCCAAAATTTGGCAGATGGAGTTTAACATGGATAAGTGTGAGGTTATCCATTTTGGTCGGAAGAATAAAAAGGTGACTTATTATTTAAATGGAGAGAAAATTCAGAATGCTTCAGTGCAGAGGGACCTGGGTGTCCTCATGCATGAATCGCTGAAAGCTAGTATGCAGGTACAGCAGGTAATAAGGAAGGCAAATGGAATTTTGGCATTTATTGCTAAAAGAATAGAGTATAAAAATAGGGAAGTGTTGTTGCAACTGTACAAGGCATTGGTGAGACAGCACCTGGAGCACTGTGCACTGTTTTGGTCCCCTTACTTGAGGAAGGATGTAGTTGCAATGGAGGCAGTTCAGAGGAGGTTCACTAGATTGATTCCAGAGATGCGGGGCTTGTCTTATGAGGAGAGATTGAACAGTTTCGGCCTATACTCGCTAGAGTTTAGAAGGATGAGAGGAGATCTAATTGAGGTATATAAGATGCTAAAGGGGATAGACAAAGTAGACGTGGAGCGGATGTTTCCCCTTGTGGGGCACTGTAGAACGAGAGGCCATAGTTTTAGGCTAAGGGGTGGTAGATTTAAATCAGAGATGAGGAGGAATTACTTTTTTCAAAGGGTCGTGAATCTGTGGAATTCACTACCTCAGAGTGCAGTGGATGCTGGGACGCTGAATAAATTTAAGGAGGAGATAGACAGATTTTTAATTAGTAATGGTTTGAAAGGTTATGGGGAGAGGGCGGGAAATTGGAGTTGAGGCTGAAATGAGATCAGCCATGATCGTAATGAATGGCGGGGCAGGCTTGAGGGGCTGAATTGCCTACTCCTGCCCCTAGTTCTTGTGTTCTTATGTACTTGAACCACTGCAGTCCCTATGGTGTAGGAAAGAATGTTGGAGCATCTACTCTTACTATCCATAGCTCCAGACTACAGCATGTGTGGAAAAGTACGAGCTGCAACAGCAACTTGGATTCCTGAGTGAACTGTAATGCACCACCACTTTAAGATGAGTACTCTACAGCACTATAAACTTTTCTAAGTTGCATGTTACACATTATTCACTGGTCTACAATGTACTTCCAATATGGTGATGTATTCCATTATGGTAATGCATTGGGATTTGTTCCTGTATTGAGATTGTGGGGAGGGTAGAGTGCAGCCAGAATTCTCATTTCTGCTCACTGTCCGGTGACCTTTACTGGGAGGGGTGTTGTTGTGGCATTGGGGGTGGGGGCGGTGGTCAGAATATGACCACGCCCAGCTCAGAGGTACTGCAACATGGCTCCGCTCCCCCACCACTGCTCATTAGGCACATAGAGAGCAGGCACCAGGCTGGGGGGTCTGGACAGGAGCACTGGCAATCCGTGTTTCAGCATCAACCCTTGCCTCTCTGGGAGGAGCCAATGGGGGAAATTGGGAGGAGAGAGGAAGAGCGGAAGTAAAAACAGACGCCGCAAAAATGGGATTTTTGTCCGACAGACAATTTTTCGGAGTGCACTTCCATCGTGTATCCATAACATTCCCAGCCCTGGATCTCTTCATTCGGGTCAGCACATGGTTTGGTCTCTATTCCTCCCGATGGACAAACAGGACGGACAGGGCTGAAGAGGTGCTGCATCGGCAGATGTCTGCAGCAGCACACACGTCCTGCAACTGCCCTGACTCACTGGGTCGCTCGCTTACCTCTGTCAGTCGGGGGTTTGTGGGTTCAAGCCTCGCTACAGAGGCAGAATCTTTCGCTGAGCGGGCGGGCATGCACCCAACCCGCTCGAGCGTAAAATAGCGCGCGATGACGTCGGGCGAGCGTTCCGAAGTCATCGCGCATTCCTGCGATATTTCGGCTGGCGGGATTGCGCGGGAGTCGGAGCTGCGCCCGCCATCAATTATGAAGCCAATTAAAGCCATTAAAAAGGCAATTAAGCTGGATTTTACATTGCCCGTGCGACTTTGCGCTTGTTGTATGGGCAAAATGGGCAGGCCAGCAGCAGACATTTTACAAAACCTCATCCAAGGGCGGGATAGAAAGGGTCAACAGCATAGCCAGTGTGATTAGTGAGGAGTTTAGGAGATAGTTTGCTGCTGGTTGCTTTTTGTTACTTGGCAGCTTCATCTCTGTTCGGGGCTTCATTCTTAGCATTTCCAGGCTTCACATCAGGACTCATTGGTGTCTCCAAGGCCCCTGAGGATTCAGACCATTTAGACCCTTCCAGGTATCAGACAGCCTTCCCTTACCCTGGGAATGGGGATTGTGGTCTCCGCTGGAGGCACCTCCTCTGAGGGGGAAGAGAGGGGCATAAAGGGGGAGGAGGCCAGGTTTCCCAATGCAACTTCCAGGGGAGCGACCTGTGGGAGGAGAGGCGCAGACACAAGGGGCGCAGGGCCAGCAGGTAGTCCAAGGCAGAAGGGGTTGCTGAAGACACCATTATCCTGCTGCCAGGCTTTACAGGTGGCGATGCAGCTACCTCAATATGTCCCAGGTGCAATGCCAAAGGAGGCTCCGCCTCTCCAGGGAGACTGTGACCTCCATTTGTCAGATGATTGAGACTGAGATCGTCTCCAACTGTGGGGGTGGACACCCCATGCCAGTGGCTCTGAAGGCCACAGAGGCCCTCAACTACTACGCCTCCAGCTCTTTCCAGGGGTCAGTGGACGACGTTTGTGGAATGACCCAATCAGCTGTCCACAGTTGCGTCAAGCCGGTGACAGAAGCTCTGTTCAGGCTGGTAATGACATTTATTCATTTCCGTACGGACGAGGCCAGCCAGGCTGAGTGAGCCAGAGGGTTTGCAGCGATTGCTGAGTTCCCCCCCCATCCAGGGTGCAATCAACTGCACACATGTGGCCATCAAGGCGCCATCGGGTCAGCCGGGTGCCTTTGTTAACAGGAAGGGATTCCACTCCATGAACGTCCAGATAGTTTGTGACCACAAGATGCAGATTCTGCAAGTCTGTGCAAAGTACCCTGGCAGCTCCTTTGATCCCCAGACACTGACAAAGCTGTTCACTGCTCCAGCTAGACCAGATGGATGGCTGCTGGTTGACAAAGGCTGTCTGTTGAAGAGGTGGCTTATGACGCCTCTCCACCACCCGAGAACAGAGGCAGAGCAGCGTTACAATAGGAGTCATGTCTCCACAAGGGCGCTGATAGAGAGGACCATAGGTCTTCTCAAGATGCACTTCCGATGCCTGAACCATTCAGCTGATGCACTACAATACCCCCCCCACCGATCGGGGGTGTCACTGATATTGCTTGCATGCTGCACTCTCCACAGTCTGGCACTGGCAAGGGGGGACCCACTGGAGGAAGAGGATCTGGAGGCAGCTCCAAAGGCCACAGAGGGTGAATCCGGTGGTGAGTCAGAAGAGGAGCACGGTGAGGAGAGCACTGAGGGCGTGGAGACTGACCTCTGCAACCTTCAGGGAGGCAGGGACGCCAGAGACACCCTAATCCAAATCTCCTTCAGCTGGGCTGCCAAAGATCTGCTACCGCCTCATGCCAGGGCTGCCCCCTCCATCCTGGATGTCTGAAATGACCCTTTCATTTAAACCCAAAGTCCACTCAGTGCCTGTGAAATGAAGTTTAGATCAACTCACATCCAGCATTACATACTGGCGTGCCCTGTACCTAAAGAAAAAGGTGAAGCATCCTCAGGCCATCAGAACAAAAGCAAATTTAATGTTATTGTCAAGCTGAAAGCATAATGACATGACCATTACTGGTGTTGATGTCCACACCAGCAGACATATAAACCAAACAGAACAATCCCTCTTGTGCTCATGGTGCCTTAAACTTGCATTTATGAGTGCTGAGCCTTGGTTTCCGCACCCCCCCACCCCACCCACACACCGCCCCCACACCGCCCCCATTGTCGCTGGCACCGGTATTGAAGGCAGCTGCTGACTCTGCTGTCCTGTTGGCCTTGATGACCTTGACGGTCATCCTCTGGCCAGTGGAGCCTGTGCTGGCCCCGCCTGGGAGGGAGTGGCCAGTGGCACGGTTGGCATCTCCCCAGTCGCCACAGCCTCAACAGATGCTACGGTCACTGGCGGTGGGGTGGAGAACCTGTTGCCATCATCCAGAGTGCCCTGAGAGGAGCCCACAGAGATGACAAGCAGCTCGTGTACCAACATGAGGTCACTCTGGGCCTTCTTGCTCAGCAATGATGGGCGGGCACCTAGCTGGGATACTGGGTGCCTCATCCATCTCCCACACTGGCACTGACCACCTGAGGTGATTGTCTATGTGAGGACTTGCAGGTCCGAGTGCTATCCCAGGAACCCCTGATTCTGTCTCTGGAGCTGCTTCTCCATGAGAGTCACCTCTCTCCCAATGGAGGAGGCAGTGCGCTTGGCCATGAGGGTCAACTCACCTCTCACGCTCCGCATGGACTCCTCCATAACGGCATTCCCTCATGGATCTCTGCCAGATCCTCCTGCACGTCCCGCTGGACATTCAGTATCTGCTGCCTATTGAACACCTTTGACCCAGCATCGTCCTGGTCTCCAGCACTCTCTGGCTGCTGGCGCCCTGGGCACTCTCTGCCTCTGCCTGCACCTCAAGCAAGTGTGAAGTGCCCTCACCGCAGTGCTCCGACATTCTAGCTGCTGATCTAATGCCTCCCGAGGTGCTGGTATCTGCGCTGGTGCCTGGTTCAGAGAGCGGGTATGACGCAAGTGCGTGGGGAGCAAGATGGTCCTCCGGGGTCAGGATTGGCCCTTCGGGGTCCAGAGAGTGAGTGCATTGCTGGTGAAACTAAGGGAGAACAAGGCCTTGTCATTAGTTTAAGTGTTCACACTGTCACTGTGCATGCCAGGTACCCTGGTGAGACAATGGTGATGTGCATCATGGTGCCATCGACTTTCAGTGACCAATGGGGACTCCAGTCTGGAGGCTCCCATCAATGATGAGATTTGACAGGAATGTTTGCACCCTCACCGTCGTCTGACACCCCAGCCTTTCCGCAGCCGGTTGCATGGGGAGTGTGCCGGCTCTCGAGCTCCAGGGTGTCCCGCTCGAATCTGGTCAGCAGCAGCAGGGTGGGCGGGGCCTCTGCCTGTTCGTGCCCTCTCTGATTGGTTATAGCTTGTCTTCTCCTGAAAGGACAGAGGAGCATTGATTAGTCCACTCTCTACCTGCAGCACCATTGCAGCCTGGCCATCCCCACCTGAGGAGCACCTGGCAGGGCAAATCTGAGCCGTGGCCCTCGAGCCGCAAGGCACTCAGACCAAGCAGCCAGGGCTCACCCCCTTGGCCAGCTCCGGCGTCATTGACAGTTGGCACTCAAGACTCTAACCCCTCTGAGCTCCATGAGGGGGATGGGCAGACTTTAACACATCTGCACACTGACCCATGCCAACACGGTATTCACCCTTCCTGAGCACAGCAGGTCATTGAACCTCTTCCGGCACTGCATCCATGTGCGCTGCACCACGTCACAGCTGCCCACCTGGGCTGCCACCTCCTCCCATGCCCTCTTGGTGAGGTGCGGTGGCCTCCTCCTCCCATCTCTGGGTACAAGGGTGTCCCTCCTGGCAGCCACCTCCTCCAGGAGGACCATGAGGTCCTCATCTGAGAAACAGGGGGGCCGAGTGCCCACCCACCCTGCACTCCCGCCTGGCATCTCCAGCCGCACTCGACTCCGTCACGTCAGGTAATGAGAGTTGAAGAGAGTTTCTTCCCTGGCAGCCTGCAAGGGGGCTGCCTGGACCGTTTTTAAACTAGCTGCTGGGTTGCCATTGGACCCGTTGGCTGACAGGCCCCGGCCCGGCCCTTCCCGACCAGTGAGGAGCCGTGTTTCATGCTGGGAGGGCCTTAATTGTGTGAAATCGCAGTTGGGGGCTGATCGCGGGCGGCGGCCTGTTTCCCAGCCAATCCCAGGCCTGCCATTTACACCCGCACGCCGAACTGAAAATTCTGCCCTTGAGCACAAAACCCAGGCTGTTGTACTGAGGGAGTGCTGCACTGTCAGAGGGTCAGTGCTGAGGGAGTGCTGCACTGTCAGAGGGTCAGTACTGAGGGAGTGCTGCACTGTCGGAGGGTCAGTACTGAGAGAGTGCTGCACTGTCAGAGGGTCAGTACTGAGGGAGTGCTGCACTGTCAGAGGGTCAGTACTGAGGGAGTGCTGCACTGTCAGAGGGTCAGTACTGAGGGAGTGCTGCACTGTCAGAGGGTCAGTACTGAGGGAGTGCTGCACTGTCAGAGGGTCAGTACTGAGGGAGTGCTGCACTGTCAGAGGGTCAGTACTGAGGGAGTGCTGCACTGTCGGAGGGTCAGTACTGAGGGAGTGCTGCACTGTCAGAGGGTCAGTACTGAGGGAGTGCTGCACTGTCAGAGGGTCAGTACTGAGGGAGTGCTGCACTGTCGGAGGGTCAGTACTGAGGGAGTGCTGCACTGTCAGAGGGTCAGTACTGAGGGAGTGCTGCACTGTCAGAGGGTCAGCATTGAGGGAGTGCTGCACTGTCGGAGGGTCAGTACTGAGGGAGTGCTGCACTGTCGCAGGGTCAGTACTGAGGGAGTGCTGCACTGTCGGAGGGTCAGTACTGAGGGAGTGCTGCACTGTCAGAGGGTCAGTACTGAGGGAGTGCTGCATTGTCAGAGGGTCAGTACTGAGGGAGTGCTGCACTGTCAGAGGGTCAGTACTGAGGGAGTGCTGCACTGTCAGAGGGTCAGTACTGAGGGAGTGCTGCACTGTCGGAGGGTCAGTACTGAGGGAGTGCTGCACTGTCAGAGGGTCAGTACTGAGGGAGTGCTGCACTGTCAGAGGGTCAGTACTGAGGGAGTGCTGCACTGTCGGAGGGTCAGTACTGAGGGAGTGCTGCACTGTCAGAGGGTCAGTACTGAGGGAGTGCTGCACTGTCAGAGGGTCAGTATTGAGGGAGTGCTGCACTGTCAGAGGGTCAGTACTGAGGGAGTGCTGCACTGTCGCAGGGTCAGTACTGAGGGAGTGCTGCACTGTCAGAGGGTCAGTACTGAGGGAGTGCTGCACTGTCGCAGGGTCAGTACTGAGGGAGTGCTGCACTGTCAGAGGGTCAGTACTGAGGGAGTGCTGCACTGTCAGAGGGTCAGTACTGAGGGAGTGCTGCACTGTCGGAGGGTCAGTACTGAGGGAGTGCTGCACTGTCAGAGGGTCAGTACTGAGGGAGTGCTGCACTGTCGGAGGGTCAGTACTGAGGGAATGCTGCACTGTCAGAGGGTCAGTACTGAGGGAGTGCTGCACTGTCAGAGGGTCAGTACTGAGGGAGTGCTGCACTGTCGGAGGGTCAGTACTGAGGGAGTGCTGCAGTGTCAGAGGGTCAGTACTGAGGGAGTGCTGCACTGTCGGAGGGTCAGTGCTGAGGGAGCGCTGCACTGTCGGAGGGTCAGTACTGAGGGAGTGCTGCACTGTCGGAGGGTCAGTACTGAGGGAGTGCTGCACAGTCGGAGGGTCAGTACTGAGGGAATGCTGCACTGTTGGAGGGTCAGTACTGAGGGAATGCTGCACTGTCAGAGGGTCAGTACTGAGGGAGTGCTGCACTGTCAGAGGGTCAGTACTGAGGGAGTGCTGCACTGTCGGAGGGTCAGTGCTGAGGGAGCGCTGCACTGTCGGAGGGTCAGTACTGAGGGAGTGCTGCACTGTCAGAGGGTCAGTACTGAGGGAGTGCTGCACAGTCGGAGGGTCAGTACTGAGGGAATGCTGCACTGTTGGAGGGTCAGTACTGAGGGAGTGCTGCACTATTTAAGTGTCAGTACTGAGGGAGTGCTGCACTGTTGGAGGGTCAGTACTGAGAGAGTGCTGCACTGTCGGAGGGTCAATACTGAGGGAGTGTTGCACTGTCAGAGGGTCAGTACTGAGGGAATGTTGCACTGTCGGAGGGTCAGTACTGAGGGAGTGCTGCACTGTCAGAGGGTCAGTACTGAGGGAGTGCTGCACTATTTAAGTGCCAGTACTGAGGGAGTGCTGCACTGTTGGAGGGTCAGTACTGAGAGAGTGCTGCACTGTCAGAGGGTCAGTACTGAGGGAGTGTTGCACTGTCAGAGGGTCAGTACTGAGGGAATGTTGCACTGTCGGAGGGTCGGTACTGAGGGAGCGCTGCACTGATGGATGGTCAGTACTGAGGGAGCGCTGCACTGTCGGAGGGTCAGTACTGAGGGAGTACTGCACTGTCGGAGGGTCAGTACTGAGGGAGTGCTGCACTGTCGGAGGGTCAGTACTGAGGGAGTGCTGCACTGTCAGAGGGTCAGTACTGAGGGAGTGCTGCACTGTTGGAGGGTCAGTACTGAGGGAGTGCTGCACTGTCAGAGGGTCAGTACTGAGGGAGTGCTGCACTGTCGCAGGGTCAGTACTGAGGGAGTGCTGCACTGTCGGAGGGTCAGTACTGAGGGAGTGCTGCACTGTCAGAGGGTCAGTACTGAGGGAGTGCTGCACTGACGGAAGGTCAGTTACTTAGGGAGTGCTGCTCTGTTGGAGGGTCAGTATTGAGGGAGTAATACTTTATTAGGGGGTCAGTTATTGAAGGAGTGCCGCTCGTTGGAGCGTCAGTACTGAGTGAGTGCTGCTTTGCTGGAGTGTCAGTACTGAGGGAGCACTGCATTATCGGAGGGTCAGTATTGTGGGAGTGCTGCACTGTCAGAGGATCACTGCTGAGTGAGTGCTGCTTTGTTGGAGGGTCAGTTACTGAGGGAGTGCTACTTTGTCGGAGGGTCTGTACTGAATGAGTGCTACTTTGTTGGAGGGTTAGTACTGAGGGAGTGCTGCACTGTCGGAGGGTCAGTGCTGAGGGAGCGCTGCACTGTCGGAGGGTCAGTACTGAGGGAGTGCTGCACTGTCGGAGGGTCAGTACTGAGGGAGTGCTGCACTGTCGGAGGGTCAGTACTGAGGGAGTGCTGCACAGTCGGAGGGTCAGTACTGAGGGAATGCTGCACTGTTGGAGGGTCAGTACTGAGGGAATGCTGCACTGTCAGAGGGTCAGTACTGAGGGAGTGCTGCACTGTCAGAGGGTCAGTACTGAGGGAGTGCTGCACTGTCGGAGGGTCAGTGCTGAGGGAGCGCTGCACTGTCGGAGGGTCAGTACTGAGGGAGTGCTGCACTGTCAGAGGGTCAGTACTGAGGGAGTGCTGCACAGTCGGAGGGTCAGTACTGAGGGAATGCTGCACTGTTGGAGGGTCAGTACTGAGGGAGTGCTGCACTATTTAAGTGTCAGTACTGAGGGAGTGCTGCACTGTTGGAGGGTCAGTACTGAGAGAGTGCTGCACTGTCGGAGGGTCAGTACTGAGGGAGTGTTGCACTGTCAGAGGGTCAGTACTGAGGGAATGTTGCACTGTCGGAGGGTCAGTACTGAGGGAGTGCTGCACTGTCAGAGGGTCAGTACTGAGGGAGTGCTGCACTATTTAAGTGCCAGTACTGAGGGAGTGCTGCACTGTTGGAGGGTCAGTACTGAGAGAGTGCTGCACTGTCAGAGGGTCAGTACTGAGGGAGTGTTGCACTGTCAGAGGGTCAGTACTGAGGGAATGTTGCACTGTCGGAGGGTCGGTACTGAGGGAGCGCTGCACTGATGGATGGTCAGTACTGAGGGAGCGCTGCACTGTCGGAGGGTCAGTACTGAGGGAGTACTGCACTGTCGGAGGGTCAGTACTGAGGGAGTGCTGCACTGTCGGAGGGTCAGTACTGAGGGAGTGCTGCACTGTCAGAGGGTCAGTACTGAGGGAGTGCTGCACTGTCGGAGGGTCAGTACTGAGGGAGTGCTGCACTGTCAGAGGGTCAGTACTGAGGGAGTGCTGCACTGTCGCAGGGTCAGTACTGAGGGAGTGCTGCACTGTCGGAGGGTCAGTACTGAGGGAGTGCTGCACTGTCAGAGGGTCAGTACTGAGGGAGTGCTGCACTGACGGAAGGTCAGTTACTTAGGGAGTGCTGCTCTGTTGGAGGGTCAGTATTGAGGGAGTAATACTTTATTAGGGGGTCAGTTATTGAAGGAGTGCCGCTCGTTGGAGCGTCAGTACTGAGTGAGTGCTGCTTTGCTGGAGTGTCAGTACTGAGGGAGCACTGCATTATCGGAGGGTCAGTATTGTGGGAGTGCTGCACTGTCAGAGGATCACTGCTGAGTGAGTGCTGCTTTGTTGGAGGGTCAGTTACTGAGGGAGTGCTACTTTGTCGGAGGGTCTGTACTGAATGAGTGCTACTTTGTTGGAGGGTTAGTACTGAGGGAGTGCTGCACTGTTGGAGGGTCAGTACTGAGGGAGTGCTGCACTGTTGGAGGGTCAGTACTGAGGGAGTACTGCACTGTCGGAGGGTCAGTACTGAGGGAGTGCTGCACTGTCGGAGGGTCGTACTGAGGGAGTGCTGCACTGTTGGAGGGTCAGTACTGAGGGAATGCTGCAGGTCTGTAGCTGCAGAGATGCTGTCTTTGATGAGACATTAAACCTCTCAGGTGGATGAAAAGTCCTACGGCAATATTTGAGGAAGAGCAGGGTAGTTGTCCTGGCGAATAATTATCCCTCAGCCAATACTTAAAACAGATTATCAGGTCATTTATCACACTGCAGCTTGTGGGAGCTTGCTGTGCGCAGGTCAGCTGCCACATTTCCTACATTACTGCAGTGACTACTTAAGAAATGATTTAATTTAATAGTCGAGTGTTCTGGGATGTCTGGAGCTAGTGAGACGTGGTGGGGAAATCAGGCTTTACCTTTGCAGTCAGTGTAGGTTTTCTCTCCCAGCAAAGCTGGCGATGAAGAGGTTTCCTCCATGAGCACAGACTGGTTGATTTTTTTTCAGGTGAACACTGACCCCAGGATATTGATGCAAACATCAATTGATGAGAGTGGAGTGATAGAGCTGGGGGCAATTATATCTGTCATGTGTTTTTTTTACTGCTCAAAACAAGCAGTTAAAAATAACTCTAGCGTGGGATGAATTCTGAGCAGTGACAGAATTTCACTGATGTTAAAACACCAGAAACAGGCCATTTGGTTGATCTGGTCTATTCTGGCATTTATGCTCCACACTAGCCATCCCCTATCCTTCTTTATCTCAATTTATCAGCATATCTGCTCATTGCTTTTTCCCTCATTTACTTATCCAACTGCTTCTTAACTGGACCGACCTGTGGCTACAAGAGCAGGTCAGAGGCTGGGAATTCTGCAGAGAGTAACTCACCTCCTGACTCTCCCAAAGCCTGTCCACCATCTACAAGGCACAAGTCAGGAGTGTGATGGAATACTTGCCACTTGCCTGGATGAGTGCAGCTCCCACTACACTCAAGAAGCTCGACACCATCCAGGACAAAGCAGCTCCGCTTGATTGGCACCACATCCATCACCCCTTCAGCATCCACCCCCTCCCCCACTCATGCACAGTAGCAGCAGTGTGCACCATCTACAAGATGCACTGCAGCAACTCACCAAGGTTCCTTTGACAGCACCTTCCAAACCAGTGACCTCTACCACTTAGAAGGACAAGGGCAGCAGACACATTGGAACACGGCCACCTGCAAGTTCCCCTCCAAGTCACTCAAGACTTGGAAATATATCGCCGTTCCTTCACTGTCGCTGGGTCAAAATCCTGGAACTCCCTCCCTAACAGCACTGTGGGTGTACCTACACCACACGGACTGCAGCGGCTCAAGAAGGCAGCTCACCTACCACCTTCTCAAGGGCCATCATTATTATTATTATCATTATTGGCATCCGTCCATCTCAGGCAATGTTGGACTGTGCCCAGGGTCTATGTCACTTCTACATAGAACATCGTCTCTTGTGGCTGTAGAGGCCAATTTGTGACTGGCAGTCCCTCCCACAACCGGGGCAGGCGAATTGTGTTAGCCTGAGGTTGATTTATGTGTTTTACTTGCGATGGGCTCTCTTTTCCTGCCACCTGTCTATTTCTTCTCTGCTCTGCTTTTATCCTGCCCTTCTTGATTGCTTGTCTGACTGACTTCCAGGCACTTTGATCAGCAGTGAGGACTTCCCGTGCATTGCCTCTCACCCCTGTTCAACTTGAAGTCTCGCTTAGACACCCCTGTACCACTGATGTGGGCGGCCTGTTGGTCTTGCTCCTGTGAAGCACCTTGGGATGTTTTATTACATAAAAGCTGCTACATAAATATAAAGTTGTTATTGGTGATCTATAGTCTCAATAACCCAGCCAATCAAATATAATATATATATATATCATTTCCTTGATATTGTTCTTTTTTATATAGTAAGTGGTACTGAGAATCCCAGATCATTTCAAAGTTAGTGATGTTTCAGTCACTGTTGTCCTCCATCACCTTACCCCAGGGTTGCCATAGCTTCTATTCCCTGTATCGTATCCGGACTGTAAGTCAGGTATTCACATTAACTCTCTGTCTCAAACCACTTCAGCATTTCCGCTTTCTGTTTCGCGAAATTCCACTTTAACTTAGGCTTCTTAGCCTTTCAGTTTACTGATCGAATGATACAACCCAGGGAGGGACCATTCGGCCCATCGTGTGCCTGTGCCAGCTTTTCCTGTTAAAACATATCCATCCAGAGTAATTTATTTATTCTTTCTCGGGATGTGGGCGTCGCTGGCTGGGCCAGCATTTATTGCCCATCCCTAGTTGCCCTTGAGAAGGTGGTGGTGAGCTGCCTTCTTGAACCGCTGCAGTCCATGTGGTGTAGGTACATCCACAGTGCTGTTCAGGAGGGAGTTCCAGAATTTTGACCCAGTGACAGTGAAGGAACGATGATAGGAATGGATATAAATATGTTAGAAGCAGTACAGAGGAGGTTCACTGGACTGATGCCTGGGGTAGGGGGCTTATCTTACAAGGAAAGGCTGGACAGGCTGGGCCTGTATCTATTGGAGTTTAGAATATTGAGAGGTGATTATTGAAACGTAAGATCCTGAGGGGACTTGACTGGGTAGATACTGGAAGGATGTTTCACTTTGTGGGAGAGACTAAAACTAGGGGACACAGTTTAAAAATAAGGGATCTCCCATTTAAGATGGAGATGAGAAGAAATGTTTTCTCTCAGAAGATTGTGAATTTTGGAACTCTTTTCCCCAGAGGCAGTGTCGATGAATATTTTCAAGGCAGAGGTAGATGGATTCTTGACTAATAAGGGAGTCAACAGGTGAAATGTGGAGTTGAGGCCACAATCTGATGAGCCATGATCTTATTGAATGACGGAGCAGGCTCGAGGGGCTGAGTGGCCGACTCCTGCTCCTAATTCATATGTTTGTATATGGTTCCAAGTCAGGATGGTTTGTAGTTTGGAGAGGAGCTTGCAGGTGGTGGTGTTTCCATGTGTCTGCTGTCCTTGTCCTTCTAAGTGGTAGAGGTTATGGGTTTGGAAGATGCTGTCGAAGGAGCCTGGGTGACCTATCCATTGGATAGAACTTCACATGCACACAATCTATTTCCTTAATATCACCTGCCACCACCCCTCATCCCCCACCCCCACAACTCCAACGATGCACCAAAGTGCTCCTGACATTTAAAGGGCCACCACCTGGCTCCCTGTTATTCCTGGATACGTTTCTGTCTATTTTGCGGGATTGACCAGCGTTCTGACAGTTCCCTTCATAATTCCTCTGGCTGGCTGAAGTTCTTACAGCCCTGTCCTAGAAATCCAATGGTGCCGCACCCCTTTCACAGGCGTTAAACAGACGCCTAAGGATCCAACGTGGTGGGTGGTGTGCATGTGCTCAATCCTTGCCATTTGTCATTTTGGAGGCTGCTCTATTGGTGTCCAGTCAACGGAGGAAATGTTATAAACTGAACATAAGAAATAGGGGTAGGAGTAGGCCATTCGGCCCATAGAGCCTGTCCCAACATTCAATAGGATCATCGCTGATCTGAATTAGGCCTTAATTCCATTTTCCTGCCTGATTCCCATAACCCTTGACTTCCTTGTCTATCAAAAATCTGCCTAACTCACTCTCGAATAAATTCAATGACCCAGCCTCTCACTGCTCTCCGGGGAAGAGAATTCGAAACAGTGGATGTTTGATTAAAAATATTGAAATAAGTGTTTTAGGCTGATTGTGACATTGGGCTGCCCCAGCTCCTGATTCCCCACACACTCAGTAACCCTGGTGTAAACCAGGCAGCAAAGACCCTTCAACCATGTGACTTAAAGGCCACATGCCGGTCAGTTGGCGGCTTGTTCTACTTAACCGATAATTAACTTCTGTTGGCCAATTTCTGCCTTCCGCAACTAACTTCTGACTGCTGCTAACACGGCCTCATCTTCCTGAGGGATGGAGCCATCACCACATTTCTTGCTCCTGAAATGTAGGACAGGGTCTAAAGTCGGCCGTTAGTGTGCAGGGAGCGCAGAGAGTGGTTGGTGAAAGAGATGGAGGATAAGATGGAAGTAAGGAGGGAAAATGAGACTGAGGCTTGAAGGAACCCTGCGTGATGTCTCTTCAGAGTTGCCGCTCGCCACGGACTTTCCTCCAACACAAGTCGGCACCTTAGGCAGAAGGATGGTAAAAAATGGTGGGGTGGGGTGGGGGAGGGATGGTGAAATAATGCCCCCAGGTTTTGATGGCATGTGTGTCTTCAACACTTTGTAGGTCTAGAGCCATTGTCAGTAGCTGGGACTGAATCCTTGGCTTAGTGGTAGCATTCATTCTTCTGAGTTAATAGGCGTAAGGTTCAAACCCCACTCTGACCAGTGGCGGCTCCAGCTCCGAATTCAAGTTCACTATTCAGTGAGATGTTTGTGCTCCTCGTATTGTATGGGCTGAGGAAACCTATAAAACGCTCCCCATTCGATAAGGTGCCACATCAAAGGTTATTGCGGAAAATAAAAGCTCATGGTGTAGGGGGTAACATATTGACACGGATAGAAGATTGGCTGGCTAACAGGAAGCAGAGAGTAGGCATAAATGGGTCTTTTTCAGGTTGGCAAGATGTAACGAGTGGTGTGCCACAGGGATCAGTGCTGGGACCTCAGCTGACTACAATTTATATTGGATGAGGGGATGGATGGGATGGTTGCCAAATTTGCTGGTGACACAAAGATAGATAGGAAAGTAAGTTGTGAAGTGGACATAAGACCATAAAACATGGGAGCAGAAATTAGGCCATTCGGCCCATCGAGTCTGCTCTGCCATTCAATCAAGGCTGATAAGTTTCTCAACTCCATTCTCCCACCTTCTCCCCATAACCTTTGATCTCCTTACCAATCAAGAACCTATCCATCTCGGTCTTAAATACACTCAATGACCTGGCCTCCACAGCCTTCTGTGGCAATGAATTCCATAGATTCACCACTCTCTGGCTAAAGAAGTTTCTCCTCATCTCTGTTTGAAAAGGTCTTCCCTTTAGTCTGAGGCTGTGCCCTCAGGTCCTAGTCTCTCCTACTAATGGAAACATCTTCCCCATGTCCACTCTATCCAGGCTTTTTAGTATTCTGTAAGTTTCAATCAGATCCCCCCTCATCCTTCTAAACTCCATCGAGTATAGACCCAGAGTCCTCAAACGTTCCTCATATGTTAAGCCTTTCATTCCTGGGATCATTCTCGTGAACCTCCTCCAGACCCTCTCCAGGGCCAGCACATCCTTCCTGAGATACGGGGCCCGAAATTGCTCACAATATTCTAAATATGGTCTGACCAGAGCCTTATAAAGCCTCAGCAGCACATCCCTGCTTTTACATTCTAGTCCTCTCGAAATAAATGCCAACATTGCATTTGCCTTCCTAACTACCGACTCAACCTGCAAGTTAACCTTAAGAGAATCCTGGACTAGGACTCCCAAGTCCCTTTGCACTCCAGATTTCTGAATTCTCTCCCCATTTAGAAAATAGTCTATGCCTCTTCTTCATACCAAAGTGCATGACCTCACACTTCCCCACGTTGTATTCCATCTGCCACTTCTTTGCCCATTCTCCTAACCTGTCTAAATCCTTCTGCAGCCTCCCCGCCTCCTCAATACTACCTGTCCCTCCACCTATCTTTGTATCATCTGCAAACTTAGCCAGAGTGCCCTCAGTTCCTTCATCTAGATCATTAATGTATAAAGTGAAAAGTTGTGGTCCCAACACTGACCCCTGCGGAACTCCACTAGTCACCGGCCGCCATCCTGAGAAGGACCCCCTTATCCCCACTCTCTGCCTCCTGCTAGACAGGCAATCTTCTATCCATGCTAGTACCTTGCCTCTAACCATGGGCTGTTATCTTACTGAGTAGCCTCCTGTGCGGCACCTTGTCAAAGGCCTTCTGGAAGTCCAAGTAGATAATGTCCATTGGCTCTCCTTTGTCTAACCTGCTCGTTACCTCCTCAAAGAATTCTAACAGATTTGTCAGGCATGACCTCCCTTTGATGAAACCATGCTGACTTTGCCCTATTTTATCGTGCACTTCCAAGTATTCTGATATCTCATCCTTAATAATGGACTCTAAAACCTTACCAACGACTGAGGTCAGGCTAATCGGCCTGTAATTTCCCGTCTTTTGCCTTACTCCCTTCTTAAACAGGGGGTTACATTAGCAATTTTCCAGTCCTCTGGGACCCTCCCTGACTCCAGTGATTCCTGAAAGATCACCATTAACGCCTCCAGTATCTCTTCAGCTATCTCCTACAGAACTCTGGGGTGTAATTCATCTTGTCCAGGTGATTTATCCACCTTCAGGCCTTTCAGTTTTCCTAGCATCTTCTCCTTGGTAATGGCCACCATACTCACCTCTACCCCCGACTCTCTTGAACTTTGGGGATGTTACTCGTGTCTTCCACCGTGAAGACTGACGCAAAGTACCTATTCAGTTCCTCCACCATTTCTTTGTTCCTCACTATTACTTCTCCAGCGTCATTTTCCAGTGGCCCAATGTCCACTTTTGCCTCTCTCTTACCCTTTATATGTCTAAAAAAAACTCTTGCAATCTTCTTTTATATTACTGGCTAGTTTACCCTCATATTTAATCTCCTCCCTCCTTATTTCTTTTTTAGTTGTCCTCTGTTGGTCTTTGTAGGCTTCCCAATCCCCTGGTTTCCCACTGCTCTTTGCTGCATTGTATGCTTTCTCTTTAGCTTTTATGCTGTCCCTGACTTCCCTTGTCAGCCATGGCTGCCTCGTCCTCCCTTTAGTATGCTTCTTCTTCCTAGGGATGAATTTTTGCTGTGTCTCCCAAATTACTCCCAGAAACTCCTGCTAAAGGAAGCTACATACAGATATAGATAGGCTAATTAAGAGGGCAAAAGCCTGGAAGATGGAGTATAATGTGGGCAAATGTGAAATTGTCCATAAATAAAAGAGAAGCACATTATCTAAATGGTGAGAGGTTGCAGAACTCTGAGATTCAGAGGGATGTGGATGTCCGAGTGCATGAATCACAAAAGGCTAGTGTGCAAGTGCAGCAAATAATTAGGAAAGCTAATAGAATGTTATCATTTATTGTGAGGGGAATTGAATACAAAAGTGGGGAGGTTATGCTTCAGTTGTACAGGGCACTAGTGAGACCGCATTTAGAGTATTGTGTACAGTATTGGTCACCTTATTTAAGGAAGGATGTAAATGCATTGGAAGCAGTTCAGAGAAAGTTTACCAGGCTAATACCAGGAATGGGCGGGTTGTCTTATGAGGAAAGGGTTGGACGGACTAGGCTTGTAACCACTGGAGTTTAGGAGAGTAAGAGGCAACTTAATTGAACCTTTAAGATCCTGAGGGGTCTTGACAAGGGTGGATGTGGAGAGGATGTTTCCTCTTGTGGAAGAATCTAGAGCTAGGGGTCACTGTTTAAAAATAAGGGGTCGCTCACTTAAAACAGAGATGAGGCGAAATTTTTTCTCTCTGAGGATCATGAGTCTTTGGAACTCTCTTCCTTAAAAAGCAGTGGAAGCAGAGTCTTTGAATATTTTTAAGGCAGAGGTGGACAGATTCTTGGTAAGCAAGAGGGTGGTAGGTTATTGGCTTTTGGTAAGATGCAGATTTCAGGTTACTATCAGATTAGCCATGATCTTATTAAATGGCGGAGCAGGCTCGAGGGGCTGAATAGCCTAGTCCTACTCCTTGTTTGTATGTTCGTGTGTCTGCACTCTATAGGACTAGCCTCCCTGTTGTCTGGCAAAGAGATGATAACAGCCATGGAGAGAGTGTTCATAAAAGCAAAATAGTGCAGATGCCGGAAATCTGAAATTAAAACAGAAAATGCTGGAATAACTTAACAGGTTTGGCAGCGTGTGCGGAGAGAGAGAGAGAGAGAAACAGAGTTAACGTTTCGAGTCTATATGACTCTTCTTCAGAGTTCATGTTGTGGCCTTCCAGCCTGTGAATCCTTCCATAACTTTGCAGCTCTCCCTAGAGGGGGGGAAACAGTGTGAAGATATGAAAACAACATCATCAGCTTTATTGCTTTGGTAATATAGTGTGAGTAATCTCATTATCATTCAGTGGAGTCGAGCAGTGTGATCTGATCCGTGCTGTTGCTATGCCATCACTATGGTATGTTGCTAGGATTCATTGTGATGTGGCGCTGGGTGGGATGGAAAGAGGGGCCCATTCATTCAGATTTCTTCTGCTCTATTTTTTTTCCCTTATTGCTGTCTCTCTGCCACCCCCCCCTCCACCCCACCCGCCTCACCCCTTGGTTTCTTGGGGGCTGGTTTCAGCCAAGCTGGCCGTTGATTGTCCTGTGGGTAGTAGCTTTCATCTCTTTTGGCTTCCCCTGAAGGTGCTGACCCCTTGCTAAGCTTTGGTTCAATGTACCGAGTCCCAGCTGGCCAGCGTTCAACTTGACCCTGAGTCGCCAATGCTGTTTGACTGTGGAAGCCATCACATGTAACTCTGATCCAGGCCTCACAATTCCACCAGGAGTCCCTGAAAGGGAATCGGGGACTGGAACTTTTGGCTCGTTTTCCTTTCCCTAATGGGTGCCAAGGCCAAATGTAGCACCTCAAAATGTAGCACCTCAAACACCTGACAGCAAATTCAGGAGCTGGATCGGAGGCATATTCCTGGTCTGTCCAGCTCAGCTGCTGATTGGTTGAAGCCGCAGAGTTATCAGGACCGCCAACAGAGTTGGCAGGGGCTGCTTACAAATCCCCTGCCAATGTTATTACTTCTTCTTTTCATCTTGTCCATCCTATAGACTCAGAAACCCAACTGAGCGACCAGTTGAGTTTGGTCACTGGTGTTGAGCATTGTGACCTCTGAACCAGGTGTTATTCTTCAGAAAACGGTCCTTTGTCTAATTTCAACTCATCTGTCTAGAATCCCAACCCTACCCATTCCCTCACTACCACAATCCCACACCCTCATTATACAATCCCAACCCAGCCATTATAGCATCCCAAGCCCACCACCCCATCCCCCACCCCACTGTCCCCTGGGGAAATGGTGGCACAGTGGTAGTGCCACTTGACTGATAATCCAGAGGCCCAGGCTAATGCTCTAGGGACATGGCAGCTGGTGGAATTTAAATTCAGATAATAAACCTGGAATATAAAGCTAGTCTCAGTAATGGTGACCATGAAACCATCATCAATTGTTGTAAAGACCCATCTGGTTCACTAATGTCTTTTAGGGAAGGAAATCTGCCGTCCTTACCCGGTCTGGCCTACATGTGACTCCAAACCCACAGCAAAATGGTTGACTCTTAACTGTTCTCTGAAATATCCAAGCAAGGCATTCAGTTGAAGGGTAATTAAGGAACAAATGCTGGCCTTGTCAGTGATGCCCACATCCCATGAAAGAATAAATTAATACACAGTTTTAGGTTTGTTCTTGGGATGTGGGCATCACTGGCAAGACCAGCATTTGTTGTTCATCCCCAATTGCCCATGAGAAGATGGTGGCAAGATGCCTCCTTGAACTGCTGTAGTCCATCTGGCATAGGTCCTGTTAGGAAGGGAGTTCCAGGATTTTGACCCAGCGAAAGTGAAGGAACAGTGATATATTTCCAAATCAGGATGGTGAGAGGTTTGGAGGGGAGCTTCCAGGTGGTGGTGTTCCCATCTATCTGCTGCCCTTGTCCTTCTAGATGGTAGTGGTTGTGGGTTTGGAAGGTGCTGTCTAAGGAGCCTTGGTGAATTCCTGCTGTGCATCTTGTAGATGGTACACACTGCTGCTACTGGGCGTCGGTGGTGGAGGGAGTGAATGTTTGTGGGTTGGGTACCAGTCAAGCGGCTGCTTTGTCCTGGATGGTGTCGAGACTCTTGAGTGTTGTGGGAGCTGCACTCATCCAGGCAAGTGGGGAGTATTCCATCACACTCCTGACTTGTGCCTTGTAGATGGTGGACAGGCTTTGGGGAGTCAGGAGGTGAATTACTCGATGCAGGATTCCCAGCCTCTGACCTGTTCTTGTAGCCATAGTATTTATGTGGCTAGTCCAGTTCAGTTTCTGGTCAATGGTAACCCCACAGGATGTTGATAGTGGGGGATTCAGTGATGGTAATGCCGTTGAATGTCAAGGGGGCGATAGTTGGATTCTCTCTTGTTGAAGATGATCATTACCTGGTGTTCGTGATATCTGATGGGTGGTGGCTGCGAGCTGTGTGCTTTGTGGAGCAGGAGGGGCAGGAATCTTTCATGAAGCCCCTTTTAAGGGAAGCTGTTTTAAGGTTGTTCATCGTCAGGACACATGGGAGGTGAATGACCCATCCACCTCTTCCTAAAAGCTCACTCGTGGTCCCCTATGCTGCAGATTTGTGGAATCGTGAGGCTGAAACAGGCAGGTACACTGACCGCCTACCGAAAGGCCTCTTTAGGAATGGAGATGTGAGTGCCTGTGTTGACCTGTTTGCCAACCACGGTTTGAAGCAGCTTCCAGCTTGTTAACATCAATTTATCCATGTGAAGAATCGGAATCGGAAGCCCGTGTCTCTCACTTACTCTGCCTCAGGAGTCCCACCCTCAGGATCAGGGGACGGCCATTTTGGACTGGGATAAAGAGAAATTTCATCGCACAGAAAGTTGTGAATTTTTGGAACTTTCTACCCCAGAGGCTCAGTTGTTGAGTATGTTCAGGGCAGAGGTCGATTAGATTTATGCAAAGGTAGAGTTGAGGTAGAAAATCAGGGTCATGATCTCGCTGAATTGTGAAGCAAGCTCAAGAGGCTGGATGACCTCCTCCAGCTCCAATTTCTTATGTTCAGTGTGCGTCCCTTTCTGTTTTATGTATTTCACCCTCGCTGCCTCGGTATTCTCTCTCTTTCTGTGTATCTTTCTTATTGTATATTACTCTGTGTCGTTCAAACTCTCTTTGTCCATCTGCCTCTCTCGCTCTGTCTGTGAAACCAAGCTGTTTTCTTTCCAGCTGTTTAGTGCAGAGAGAGAATCTGCACACAGTAGCTTAGAAACTTGAGGGGGTTAAAGACCTTAGCCGCTGCCAAGGTTAATCCCTCTGAGGAGGAAGAGCCTGAGAGTCTCACACTGCAGCACGTATCAGGATAAGCAGACGCAGTCTGATCCTGGCACTGGCTCAGGAGTTGGATCTCTGCTGCTCTGCGGTCAGGAAGCTTTGTCCTTTCTGAAAGATTCTTACTGCGTTCTTTCTCCTTATTTGCTCCTCACTTTCAGTTCCTTGATTTTTTTTTTTATCCCATTCCTCTGTCTCTTTCCCAAATACGCCAGCTGTTTATTGGAGCACAGTCACGGACACATCAATCAAAATATGTTTATCTCTCTTTCTCTTTTCCATCCTGTCTCTCTCTCTCTCTGTCCTTTGTGCCTCTCTTTCTCTCTCTCTCGTGCTCTGTCCTATGTGTGTGTGTCTCTCTCTCTCTCTTTTTCTGTCCTTTGTGCCTTTCTCTCTCTATTTGTCCTTTGTGTCTCTCTGTCTTGCTCTGTCCTTTGCGTGTCTCTCTCTCTCTCTCTCTCTCTCACATTGTTCTTTGGGCCAAATTTTCCTCTCCCGACACTGAGCAAGCCCATGACAGGGGATGAAATTGAGGGCATGTAGGGCTGCAATTTCAAACTTGACAAGCCATTCCTGGTGCCCACCAATTTCCCTGGGCTGGGAAATGAGGTGGGTTGTGACCCGGCACGCACTTAAAGCGATGCCCAGTTTGCCATTTAAATGCCTACTCCAAATACAATATTCACAGAATCACAGTATCTTTAAGGCACAGAAGGAGGCCATTCGGCCCCTCATGTCTGTATTCCCCTAGGTTGCTATTTTCATGGAGGTTGGTGGGCTCCTGCAGGCTGTGGGAACCATGTCAGGTAAATAACTTTGTGACCCTTGGGAAAGCCTGCTGTGGAGTTGGGAATCTTTGGACAAATAAGTTTAAAAGCTCTTGCCAACTATAACTGTCATAATTAGATGCTGTTTGAAAAGTTAAATATGTTTTCAATTCAGTGATTCATCATATGGCTCTATCCTTAAAAGGTAAGAGACCATTAAATTGACCAGCACTGCGTAAGGATTCACATGCATTAATGTACTTTCTCCACTAGATAAAGTCCACTTCTGCATTCTACAGTATTGTTATGGACAGAGGGTGATTAATTTGAACAGCCCTGATCTCTCCTCTCATTACCCGTCCATAAACAGAAAGGTGTTTTTGATTTCTGATTTCTCCCTTTATTAGTGTTAGCGTATTTTCCCCAACCCTTTGGTTTGGAGTGATCCAATCCTCTATTAATAACCCCACAGCAAGCCCGAGATAAGGCAAAATAAGAGGGTTGGATTATTTTATACACACACAAAACGCAGGAAAGGGGTTTCACAACACCCACCCCTTCTTGCACTCATACAATAGAAGAGGGATAAGGGAAAGAAAGGGGTACAGGGCAATACCACGATAAAAATAAGAGTTATGTTCACATTGAGTCCATGAATGAAAAATCCAGTGATATATTCTTTCAGAGATTAGCCGGCTGGAACTGTTGCAGGGTGGTTCCATTTTCAAGAAGCGAGGACTTCCACAGTGGGAGAAAGCACGTAGAGATGAATTAGTCTTGAAGGCACAGATACAGAAGTTCCAATATTCCAGGTGTAGATGAGGGCCAGGCACTTCACCTGGACAGAGCAATTTCTACTGCTACCTGTTAGATGATAAAATGGTGGACTGCCTGGGTTCAGTTTCACATGGCAATATTGAAAGTTCTAGTGGCTTGGTTGGGGGTGGGGAGGTGGCCGGGGGGGGCGGGGGGGGGATCATGTGACATACCTCCCACTTCATCTCCTGGGTCTTGTTCAAATGATGTATTTTCCAAGGTCTGGAATCTTAAGATGTTTAATAGAGGAATCAGGGTTCCTTTTGTCATTTGTAGACATACCGTCTCCATTGGCCAGAGCTCTGTATTAGAAGTGCAAAGGGGATTGATGCATTTCTTTGGAACTTGATTGTCGACAGTCACAGAGGTCATTAGCACCTCTTTAAAGATAACAGGGTCCCTGCCGGTTTCTGAAGGTTAAAAATTCCTCTGGTATGAGTCATGGCTAGTCAGGGTAAAGCCTTGTCCAATTTTAACAATTAAAAATAATAATTTTATAAAGTAGCCAGGTTGATGTAGATATATATATATATAGGGCAGAATATTATGCTTGAGCGTTATATCATGTGCAATGATGTCGGGTGTGCATCCCGATGTCATCGCGCACTCACATGATATTTCGTTCGGTGGGTATGCGCCGGAGTCGGCTGCGCACCACCGATAATTATAAAGCCCATTAACAATCTAATTAAATTCAACTCTACGCTGCCCATCCAACCTTACAGTTGACGGGAAGGCGAAAAGGCCAAGCGGCCTTTACATTTTTTAGAAAACTTCGTTCACAAGTGGGATGAGGTTTCCTAAAGCAAATGAGCATTAAATAAAAAACTTTATTTTGGGATTAAAAACATGCTCCATCTCCTGTGACAGAGGGGGCACGTTTTATTAAATTTTTACTGTCTTTATTAATTTTTTAAACAGCGCTGCAATCTCCCTGAGGCACGGAGCTGTCTCTGGGAGATTGAAGTGCCCTTTCTCACGCATGCACAAACTGCCCGCTCACCCTCCCTCCCCCTGCCCGCACAGTCAGCGCTCGGCACTGCCGCTCGCAATCCATGCAGGGCGGGCCTTAATTAGCCCCCCCCCCCCGCCCCCCACGTGAAATCGTGGTGTGGAGCCGATTGCGGGCGGCAGTTGGTTTCCCGACTGCCCCCCACCCACCCCCACCGAGCACCCCTGCCAAAGGCAAAATCCTGCCCATTGATATATAGATAGATATAGATATAGATAAATATATATAGATAGATAGATAGATAGATAGATAGATAGATAGATAGATAGATAGATAGATAGGGATAGATGGAGATAGATAGATAGATATAGATATAGATAAATATAGATGTATATCCATTCCTGTCTTCTGGCCAGGAGAGTGTGGAGAATCAGATATGAATCTATGTTAGGGAAGCCTGTGGTTTGATTTTCACATTGATTTAATGCCTTGACAACTGCTGTGTCTTTGATGCACTCTTCCAGTATCCACTAGGTACAGAACCATACTCCCCACTTGCCTGGATGAGTGCAGCTCTCACAACAATCAAGAAGCTTGACACCATCCAGGACAAAGCAGCCCACTTGACTGGCACCACATCCACAAACATTCACTCCCTCCACCACCGACGCACAGTGGCAGCAGTGTGTACCATCTACCAGGTGCACTGCAGGAATTCACCAAGGCTCCTTAGACAGCACCTTCCAAACCCACAACCACTACCATCTAGAAGGACAAGGGCAGCAGATACATGGGAACGCCACCACCTAGAAGTCCCCCTCCAAGTCACTCACCATCCTGACTTGGAAATATATCGCCGTTCCTTCACTGTTGCTGGGTCAAAATCCTGGAACTCCCTCCCTAACAGCACTGTGGGTGTACCTACATAACATGGGCTGCAGCGGTTCAAGAAGGTAGCTCACCACCACCTTCTCAAGGGCAATTAGGGATGGACAATAAATGCTAGCCTAGCTATCGATGCCCAGATCCCATGACTGAATTTTTAAAAATAAAGAACCAATGAGCTATATAATAACATTGGCAAGTCTTGGAAATGCTCATGAAACTGTCAACATAAGCAAAAAGCCATTTAAAAGCCCCTTAAAAAATCCCTCTTACAAGCTCATAAAATTGTCAATCAAGTACAGCCAACCATACCCCCATGAAAAAAGCTTTAATCCACTGAACATTTCCCAATCTTGTTTAAACAAACAAACAAGAATTGAGAAACCACTTAAAAGAAAGATAAACTTATTACAAGCTCAAAAAACTGAATCAAACAAAGTTAGAGTCCCCTTTGCAGATGTATACATTCCCCACAGGTTGACTCCATAAGTGCATCTTGGAGCTCAGCCATGCATTCATAATAAGATTTCATCTTGCAACTATATCAACAAATCAGGCTAAACAGATGCCCAGACATCTGTTTCATCTGATGGCCTAACTATGAGTGCCTGGCTAAGCTCCAAGAACCATTAATGGATTTAGCCCTGTGGGGAATGTTTATACAACTGAGGAAACTTTTAGCTTTATTTGACTGACAGTTTTATGAGCTTGTAATAGGTTTATCGCCCTTTAAAGTGAGTTTTCAATGCCTGTTTGTTTACTTGGACAACATTAGGAGAGCCTAAGTGAATTAAAACTTTTTTCAATGGGATTATGAATTGCTGTGTTTGATTTACAGTTTTATGAGCTTGTAAGAGGAATTTTTCTAGTGGTTTTTGAATGATTGTTTGCTTATTTTGACAGTTCCATGAGCATTTCAAAGACTTGCTAGTGTTATCACATGGCTCATTGGCTCCATACCTATGGATTCCGGAGCAGTAGGTGGAATCCGCGTTATAGGAAGGATGTGATTGCACTAGAGAGAGTGCAGAGGAGATTTATCAGGATGTTGCCTGGGCTGGAGAGCTTTAGCTATGAGGAGAGATTGGATAGACTGGGGTTATTTTCCCTGGAGCAGAGGAGGTTGAGGGGAGACATAATTGAGGTGTACAGAATTATGAGGGGCATAGATGGTGTAGACAGGAAGGAATTTTTCCCCATGGTGGAGGGATCAATAACCAGGGGGCATAGATTTATGGTAAGGGGCAGGAGGTTTAGACGGGATGTGAGGAATAACTTTTTCATGCAGAGAGTAGTGGGAATCTGGAACTCACTGCCTGAAAGGGTGGTAGAGGTAGAAACCCTCATAACATTTAAGAAGTATTTGGATGTGCACTTGCAATGTCATGGCATACAAGACTATGGGCCTAGTGCTGGAAAATTGGATTAGAATAGTTAGATACTTGTTTGACCAGCGCAGATTCGATGGGCCTAAGGGCCTTTGTCTGTGCTGTGGCCCTCTATGACTCTATGACTCTATGAGTAGGTATGGAGGGTGCATGGGAGTAAGGAAGGGTCATGGAGGTATGAAAAATGTATGGAGGGGGTATGGGGCAGAGGGTGCATGGGAGTAAGGAAGGGTCATGGAGGTATGAAAAATGTCTGGAGGGGGTATGGGGCAGAGGGGGCATGGGAGTATGGAGTGGGTATGGAAGGGGTATACTGCGGTGGGGGGATGCTGGTGTGGGGTGAGTGCTAGGGAGCCTAATAACCATGAATAGGACCACACTGGTGTTCCTGTGAACAGGGGCGAGCCTTCTAACCTGTCCACCTTGGCCTCCATTGCTGCCTTGGGCCTGCTTTGGGAGGCAGGGGGCCCCACTCCAGCCCATACCCGCCTCCTCAGGAAGAAAATTCCATGTGAATGGGCTGACTTTCAGGAGTCAGGAACATGATGTCGGGAAATGCCCCAACTCATGTTTCCCATCACTGAGGGGAAAATTAGGCCCTTTGTGTCACTCTGTCTACTTTGTGTGTGTGTGTGTGTGTGTGTGAAAGTGTGTGTGTGTCTCTCTCTCCCTCTCTCTCTGTTATTTCTCTCTCTCTCTCTCTCTCTTTCTCTGTATCTCTGTGTCTGGATCAGCTCAGAAAGGCTTTCGGCAATACTTAGTGTTGCCAACCCTCCTGGGTTGCCCGAGAGCCTCCAGAAACTAAACTTTGAACGCTCTTATTTATTAATCACAAAAATATTGGAGAGGTGGGAGGTCATGTGACAAAATCACTAGGAATACATTTAACTAGAGTTGGCAACTCGAGTGATGGTTAAGCAGGAGAGGTTAATACTCGGTCCTTTCTTTTCTGGTATGAGTTTCAGCCAAGGTGAGAATACAAGACAAACTTTGCTTTGTAGGTGATGACATGAGGCTGAGCAATCTCAGCCTATTGGCAGATACCCAGCACTTAAATTGTCAGCCTTACCTAAGGGGCATTTATCTTATGGTTTGTCCCAGGTCTTGGCAAATCAACCTACGTGCAGCACTTTCCAGACACCAAACTGGTTGCAGCCTTTGAGTAGGCCCGGAAAAAGCAAATGCCGGATCTCTGTGTTCATGTTATGTTAGTTGTATTCACCGGGTTAAGGATGAACAGGTGGAGGGTATTGATTGATTAAGTATCTTGAGCACATATTAAGTGGGACTGCTGGGGCACTGGGTTGGTAGGTAGAAGGCAGACGTATGCAATGCTGCATTCTGCAAATAAATGAAGTGATCAAGAAAAGGATTTGCATCTAGTTTCACACTGCACCCTCTGGCTTGGGATCTGTTGGTCATTCTGTGCTTGACTGATCCCCCATGTGACTCTACGGTGTGCCAGCATGATGGAACTGGTTCCTGGTCCATTACCCTGGCATGTTTGGCATTGTGCTTCCCAGATCAATGGGAGGGTCATATTATGGATCTGTGTCGGTGGCAGTAAAGGCACAGAGATCCTGCAGGCTGGGTAACAACATCATTGGAGCAATGTAAAATCAGTTTCAGAGAGAGAGCACAGAGAGAACAGGACTGCAGAGTATGAACACTAGAAGGGCAATGGCACCCGGGCACCTCCTAGTGGCCGATTTTGGGGGAGTGAACGGACAAGCCTATTGCTCAACTCCAGCATGATTGGTCTGCAATGGGGGTGGGGAGGGAAACAAGAGCAAACTGGATTCTAACGTTGGTCCCTCTCGTTCTCTCACAGACAGGAATCCTCACAAAGCACCATGTCATCCGAGCAGGGGGAGACTTCACCCTCGCAGCCCCCTGATTCACCGGCGTCCCCGCCTTTATCATACTTCCGCGACAGCATCAAAACCTGGGAGCGGAACAACTCTCTCCTTGTGGATCTGCCCAGCCCTCTCCCCACCAAACGCACCCGCACCTACTCTGCGTAAGTATTTCCCAGAGCACAGCTTTACCGATGATTACCAACTACTCTGTGGATCAATAAGCTTCTTACACACACACTGAAGTCATTGCTTATTAAGCACATGTTAAATACTCTGTACACTTAACAGGTAATACTGACAACTGGGGATTCGAACGTGTTACAATTCTGTACAGAATGTGTTCACTATCTCAGGCCTTTACGAATCCAAATCCTCATGGTGATATTTCTCTCACGCTGACTACATTACCGTTCGCAGTTTCTGCATTCCACCATTACACAAAACGTTAAAATACAATTCCACACGTGGAGAATTTCATCGAACGTGTCCCTTATCACTAAATTTAGTTCACCAACTATTTCCTTTACTTGGTGCTCTTTTTCCCACTAGGTTGGTGTAACGCCCTTTATTTGTCACCTTATCACTCTTATTCCACATTACTGCTATTACTGCTTTAACTATGTGTCTGTCCATCTTTGATTCTGTTGCCAGCAGTACTAGTCAATCTCCCAAACAACAGAAACCCCGATACTGGTCTTTCCCTTTCCATTACCCATGGAGATTTGGAATGAGTATGCAATAAGGATAGATCTTGAATTAATTCCCCCTTAACTCTGGTGATGGAGGTGTCAGCTGTGGCTCAGTTCATAGCACCCTTGCCTTTGAATCAGAGGGTTGTGGGTTCATGTCCCACTCCCGGAAACCAAGAACTGTGATTGTACTCGAAAGAGTTGCAATCTGTGACTGTTGATAACTCGAAAAGAGTTTAAGGAGTTTAACTCTGGTGATTACTTCATGCTGCAGCTGACCATTGATGGAAGGTCAGCCTCAATCCAAAGCTTAGTCATTCATGACACAGCCATTCAGCCCATTGACCCCATGCTATCCCCCCTGTACAGCAATCCAGTCAGTCCCATCTATGACCCTGATGTTTATTTCCCTCAAGTTCCTTTTTAAATCATTGATCATCTCCGCGTCCATCACCCAGTGAGTTCCATGCCATTACCACTCACTGCGTAAAAAAAGCTCTTCCCGTCACACCAGCAAACCACACACCCACCCCCACCAACCCCTGACCCCACCCCCACTACATCTCTTGCCCTAAACTTTGGGCCAGATTTTTGTGGAGGGGGCAGGAAGGTCGAGTGGGGAAACTTCCCGGCCCGGCAGACCCCTCCTTTAAACGGGTTCCTGCCCACCATATTTCCGTGTTGGGGAGGTTGGGTGGGGTGGTGGAGGTGGTGGGGGCGGGATGGAGTTGAGCCTGCCACCTCTGGAGGCAAGTCCAGGGTGGTAACAGAGGCGGGTTGATGGCCAAGCTGACAGGGGGGATGCCCACTTACTGGGACTTCGGCCCAGTTTTCCTGATGAATGCCAGGTCTTCAAACCCTCACTCCTCACCCCTGCATGCCCCTACCATGTCCCTCATATCCCCCATGCCCCCTCCATTCTCCCTCATAAACCCCAAGGCGCCTCATGCCACCTCCCCCCATGTGTCCTCCGTAGCCACTCTCCGGTATCCACCATGGGCAGACCTCAGGAGCCGCGTCTTTTAAATGAAGATTAAAAAAAGTAAACTTCTAACAATCTGATAGAGCTCTCACTCAAACACACTTCCTACTATCAAAAACTCTCATTCAGGGAACCTATTCAAAAAAATAATAAATCCCCTCAAGTGGTCAATCTGTTGTAAAAACAAATAATCATCTATTTCACTAACCACATCAAAGACAGATAATCCTTTCATAAGCTCATAAAATGGTCAATCAAAATGTGAACATAGGCACCCCCTTCTCTGCTGAGATAAGTGGTCTTGGAGCTTTTGAAATTGAGCCAAGCATTCTTAATGGGCTTAGCTATCAACAAACCATTTGGAAAGTAAACAATGGTGTTTATTGAAATTGAAAAACCAGGTGGCCTTTTTTTCCCTAAGTTACTCCAGATGTTTTGTCAATCACAGAATTTTAATGGCACAGAAGGAGGCCATTCAGCCCATCGTGTCCACACCAACTCTGCAAATGAGCATTGTGACCTAGTGCCATTGTCCTGCCTTTTTCCCGTCCCCCTGCACATTGTTTCTATTCAAATAATCCTCTAATGCCATCTTGAGTGCCTCGATTGATCCTTTTACGAGCGGGAACAGCTTCTCCCTATCTATTCTGTCTAGTCCCCTCATGATTTTGAGCATCTCTATCAAATCTCCTCTCAGCCTTCATCTCTCCAAGGAGAACAGTACCAACCTCTTCAATCTTATCTCCATAACTGAAGCTCCTCATCCCTGGAACCATTCTTGTAAACCTCTTCTGCACTCTCTCCAATGTGTTCACATCCTTCCTATAGTGTGGCGCCCAGAACTGTACACAATACTCCAGCTGAGGGCTAACCAGTGTCTTATATAAATTCAGCATAACCTCCCTGCTTGTGTACTCTATGCCCCTATTAATAAAGCCCAGGATACTTTACGCTTTATTAACTGCTCTCCCCACCTGTCCTGCCACCTTCAATGATCAATGCGCATATTCACCCAGGTCTTTCTGCTTCTGCACCCCCTTCAAAATTTCACCCCTTATTTTATATTGTCCGTCCATGTTCTTTCTACCAAAATGCATCACCTCACACTGCTCCACATTGAACTTCATCTGCCTCCTATCAAAGTAGTCCAGGAGCAAGTGGGGGTTTTTCCCCTCTGAGTGAAAGCTACTGATTGTTTTTTTCCAGTTTAAAAGAGCCCTGGGTGTTTAAATCACTTCAGATCGTTACAATAAAGATGCCATGCAGTGTTTTTTTTTTCAGTTTTGAATGCGTAAGAGCCGTCTTTCCAATTGGAGAAGAACTCTATAATGCATCTCACACTTAAACAAAGCTGATCAATGTAATGGTCAATTCAACTTGCAGGATAGAGCCCTATAATCAATCAACTGCAGAAAAAATATATATGTACCTGTTGCATTTGCGATGTTTACACTGGTCTTTCCTGTTCCAGCTCAGCTCGGGCAACACTCGGACCTTTATCGAAGGGAAAATGCAAGTGTTTCTCCAGGTCACAGGGCCATGGGTTCATTACGCCCATGGATGGGAAAGAGGACATCTTTGTACACATCTCCGAGTGAGTCAATACAGTGCCAGCTCTTGTATATTTACAACTTTGGGACAGGATGTACTCGGGTTGAGGGGGGGCGGGTGGGGGGTGTGTAATTGGTGGGTGCTTCAGCCCTGATATGGACACGGTGAAAAATTCATTCATTTAGCGAGAGAGGACATTCACAGTCGGTTAAACGACAGAGTTTGCAGCAGCGTGACTGAGAGGTCGTGAGACTACCAGTAGGAAGCAGTCTTGAGCAATTTTTTTTTTGTTTCACCCCTCCCAACCCCTGCTCCGACGTCACCACAGTTTAAACAATTCCCCCGGAGAGCATGATGCGAATAGATAGGCCCCCTTAAAGGACCCAGGCTCCGCTTGTGTCGTTAAGCAAAATGGTCGACAAACAAGGTAAGAGGCTGCCTTGAACTGGAAGAAAATACATTTTTAAAAAGAAAGACTTGCATTAATATAACGCCTTTCACAACCACCCGACACCTCAAAGCGCTTTACTGTACAACCAACCAACTTTTCGAAGCATAGTTACTGTTGTAATGTGGGAAATGCAGCAGTCAATTTTGTGCACAGCAAGCTCCCACAAACAGCAATGTTACCATGAGCAGATAATCTGCTTTTTGTGGTGTTGACTGAGGGATAAGTATTGGCCAGGACACCAGGGGGTAACTCCCCTGCTCTTCTTCGAAATAGAGCCACGGGATCTTTCGCACCCGCCCGAGCAGGGAGACGGAGCCTCAGTTTAACATCTCATCCGAAAGACAGCACCTCTGACAGTGCAGCACTCCCTCAGTACAGCACAGGAGTGTCAGCCTTGATTTTTGTGCTCAAAGAAGGAGTGAAATTCTGGTGGACCTTGGGTTATGAAGAAAGAGCAATAAACCTCTAAAAAGAGAATCTGAAAAATAAAAGTTTTTTTTAGACGTTAAAGGTTAAGGGAATGAGAAAGAGGAGTGTGGGACCAACAAAAACAGGCGGACAATAGGTTTGTTAAATGAATACTTTGGATCATGACTATTTCTGTAAAGAGGGACATGTTGCCAAAGCTTTTTGTCTTGCACTCATCAGGACAAACACAAGAATGCCAAATTTCAAACACTCACGACTCGTAGGAGGTCCCGCTGCATGTGCTGAAGGATCTGTGGGTCGGGAATCGGCCTGCTCAGTCACATGAAGACCCATGGCAGAAAGTTGCGACCCTGAGGAGACATCATCCTCGGGTCAAGGGACAGGTGATGACGATGACGGCCAATATTTATCCCTGAACCAACCCAAGAAACAAAATATTGTCACGTTACTGTTTGTGGGATCTTGCTGTGCATCAAGCCATTACACCAGTGGCTACACTTCGAATGTATTTCATTGACTGTGAGGCAATTTGGAACATCTTGTTGTCAAGCAAGGTGTTATATAACTGCAAACCTGTCTCTGAGAGGTAATAAATCCCCCAAACTTCTCGTGGAGAACTGGTCAATGTATCTGCACCCCAGACCAAACCATTCCCTCATGAACAGTCTCAATGCGACGTTTCACGAAGCAATGAGGCACAACGCAGTTTTAAGCAACATTACTCTTGTATAATAAAAGTAAAATATTGCGGATGCTGGAAATCTGAAATAAAAACAGAAAAAGTGCTGGAATAACACAGCAGGTCTGGCAGCGTCGGTGGAGAGAGAAACAGAGTTGATCTTTTGAGTCCGTATGACTCTTCTTCGGAACTGAAAGGAGGAAGAAACATGATGGGTTTTATGCTGTCGAAAGTGGGGGAGGAGCAGGAAGAACAAAAGGGAACATTAGGGATAGAAACATAGAGAATAGGAGCAGGAGTAGTTCATTCGGCCCTTCGAGCCTGCTCCACCATTCAATATGATCATGGCTGACCCTCTATCTCAACACCATACTCCCGCTCTCTCCCCATACCCCTTGATGCCTTTAGAGTCCAGAAATCTATCGATTTCCTTCTTAAATATATTCAGTGACTTGGCCTCCGCAGGCTCTGTGGTAGAGAATTCCACAGGTTCACCACCCTCTGAGTGAAGAAGTTTCTCCTCATCTCAGCCCTAAATGGCCTACCCTGTATCCTGAGATTGTGACCCCTTGTTCTAGACCCCTCCCCAGCCAGAGGAACTATCATCCCTGCATCCAGTCTGTCCATCCCTGTCAGAATTTTATATGTTTCAATGGGATCCCCTCTCATTTTTCTAAACTCCAGTGAATACAGACCTAGTCGGCCCAATCTCTCCTCATATGGCAATCCTGCCATCCCAGGAATCAGTCTGGTGAACCTTCGCTGCACTCCCTCTATGGCAAGTATATCCTTTCTTAGGTAAGGAGACCAAAACTGCACACAATACTCCAGGTGTGGTCTCACCAAGGCCCTGTACAGCTACAGTAAGACATCCTTACTCCTGTACTCAAGTCCTCTCACAAGGAAGGCCAACATACCATTTGCCGCCTTAACTGCTTGCTGCACCTGCATGCTTGCTTTCAGTGACTGGTGTACAAGGACACCCAGGTCCCTTTGTACATCAACATTTCCCAATCTATCACCATTTCAATAATACCCTGCCATTCTGTTTTTCCTACCAAAGTGGATAACTTATCCACGTTATACTGCATCTGCCATGTATTTGCCCAATCACTCAACCTGTCTAAATCACCTTGAAGCCTCTTTACACCCTCCTTGTTGCTCACATTCCCACCAAGTTTCGTGTTGCCTTAGGGGATAGGGGGGAGGGCAAGGCAGGTTAAAGGCAGATTAAATAGCAGTGATGTTCTGGAACAAAAGGCAAAGGGAGCGGTAATGGTTGGAGTACTCCCTCTACCCTATCCCAGATCGTCCTTTCTGTTCTTCCTCCCCCTCCCCACATACAGCAGAAGACACAGCACACTTCTACCCTCCTTCAGCTCTGATGAAGAGGCACATCGGACTCCAAACATTAACTCTGTTTCTGTCTCCACAGACGCGGCCCAGCTCTGCTGAACTTCACTCTTGTCTTGTTAATCGATCTCTTTCGGTGCCAAACCCTTTGACTCATCTTTCCATCTTTCTTTTTTTTAAAGCATTGAAGGAGAGTATGTGCCAGTGGAAGGAGATGAAGTCACGTACAAGGTCTGTGCTGTCCCACCCAAGAATCTGAAGTACCAAGCAGTCGAGGTGGTCATCACTCACCTGGCCCCAGGGACCAAACACGAGACCTGGTCTGGGCAGATTGTCAACTCCTGAGGGAGGCCAGGCCTGAGGGGTTGGGCCTAGGAGCCCAACCGGTGGGCCCCATTGACAGGGCCTTTTAAATGCAGCAAAACATAACAACAATAATTGTGGGGAAGAATATGTGATTTGTGAGCTGTGTATTGTTATAGACTTTAAAGGGTATGGATTTGAAAAAGAATCATATACAAAAACAAAACTGAGTTCCTACAGGGAGGGGAAGGGGGAGTGATTGTGGCCTTTTTTATTTTCACTACAGTTCTCTTGTCTCACTGCCTACGAAATATTCTTGCTTAATTTCAGCTTTTGGGCCAGATCATTCAGTTGAATTCACCTCTGAAGGCAAACCCATTATATTCGGGCGGAGTCCATTTCCTTTACTTCCCAATGGCAGAGTGGACTCAATTTAAATTTAAGATGAGTTTGTCACAGTCCGGCTACATTGGATAGGAGGAGCCCCTTGAGCCTTCTCCGCTCCATTCACTAAGACCATGGTTTATCTGTATCTTAACTCCGTCTACTTGCCTTGGTTCCGTAAACCTTAATACCCTTGCCGAATGAAAATCTAGCAATCTCAGTTTTGTCATTTTCAATTGACCCCCCCAGTCTCAACAGCTTTTTGGGAAGAGAGTTCCAGATTTCCATTACGAACATACGAACACACAAGTTAAGAGCGAGAGTAGGTCTTTCGGCCTCACAAGCCTACTCTGTCATTTGATAAGATCATGGCTGATCAGATTGTGGGGTCAACTCCACTTTCCTGTCCACCTCCTACACCCTTTTACTCCCTTGTCAATCAAGAATCTGTCTAACTCAACCTTAAAAATAGGCATTGACCCAGCCTCCACTGCTCTCTGGGGGAAGAGATTTCCACAGACCAACGACCCCCTGAGAGAAAAGAGTTCTCCTCATCTCCATCTTAAATGGGAAACCCGCCCCCTTATTTTTAAACTGTGTCCCCAAGTTCTAGCCTCTCCCACATCCCCTCAGCATCCACCCTGTCAAGTCCCCTCAGGATCTGGTATGTTTCAATAAGATCACCTCTCAGTTAAATGAACAATTTGTATGAGGAAGTGCTTCCTGATGTCAGCCCTGAACAGCTTGGCTCTAGTTTTAAGGTTACGCCTCCTTGTTTCGGACTCCCAACACCGTAGAAAATAGTTTCTCTCTACCTACGCTATAAAATCCTCTAATCATTTCAAAAACACTTTGGTTAGATCACCCCCCCTAATATACTCAATAGAGTACACGTCTAGTCTAGGAAAGTTGTATAAATGTACCGGACAATGGAAAATACTGGCCCTGCCACCGCCGTTTCCGGGGGCATTGAGGCCCCATTTTTTGTGAGTCTTGGCGGTGGGTTTAGCCGTCTCTGCTTCTGCCTGACGGAGGAGGTGCTGGATGGAGCTGGAAGCAGAAACCTGAGGCTGGAATTCGAACACTCCCTCAAAACTGTTAATACAGCCAAAAAGTGCTTTAAATTTCAGATAGCTTACTCTCAGTAGGGTCGATGGTGGCCTGACGGTAAAGTCATTAGACCAGTAATCTAGGAGGTTTAGGTTAATGCTGTGAGGCATGGGTTCAAATCCCACCACAACAGCTGGTAGAATTTAAATTCAATTAATAAATTTGGAGTATAAACTAGTTTCAGTAATAATGACCATGAAGCTATTATTGACTGCTGTAAAAACCCATCTGGCTCTCTCATGTGCTTTATTAATATTTGAAGCTTATTCAAGGTCTGATGTACCTTGACATTCCCCTCAACTTCGGTCAGAGAAGGACATGTAACTACTTG
The DNA here is from genome assembly GCF_964194155.1 of Cetorhinus maximus. Classification (NCBI taxonomy): domain Eukaryota; kingdom Metazoa; phylum Chordata; class Chondrichthyes; order Lamniformes; family Cetorhinidae; genus Cetorhinus; species Cetorhinus maximus. The sequence continues at coordinate 1,940,102 of NC_135907.1, read as the reverse complement.
GCCTCTGAATGAAAGATCAAAATCAACCAGTATTATTACCTTTCTCCTTGGTAGATTTTTTACAACCATTTCTTAAATAGATTGTAATTTCCTGGATATTATAAGGGTGTAAGAGTAGGTGAAACTCCTCATTGAACGATCTCTGACCACAAGAGAACTGGAGTGGGCCTTTGCTGCAGAAGTCTAAATGAGGTGATTAAAGTTTTAAGCACAAGCCAATTTATTCTAGTAAGAAAATATGGTGGTTATTCAAAAGGCATAAATTGCAAGCTATGTAAATCCCGAAAAGAGAAGATAAGAGAATCCTAGGTTTAGACTTTACTTGTTACAGATATAGCATTTCAAAAGGAAGTAAGGATATCCATCAAAGAGTAAAGTAATATTACCTTAATCCCCGAGTATGTGGGATTTACTAGGTTCAGAACAGGTCTCAGGTCAATCTGCGAGAATCTGAAGATTCGAGCTTGGGTTGAGATATTTATAATGGATTTTGGGGTTGTATAAATTAATGGTTATGTGGAAGGTTGATCAATAATAGATCGCCCCTAATTAACATCCTATATGTGGTGAAAGGGCACTGGAAAAGTTTTTTTGAATTTATTCTCGAAAACTGGACCTTATGTAACAGTTAGGTTAGTCAATGTACAGTGTCCAGCAAGATAGTAAGAGTTGAGGCCTAGCATTCTTTTATCTGATTGTGGTTTTAATTATCAGCGGTAGATTGTATGTGCTAATGTCATGGCAAGTACCATAGAATACTGTTTGAAGGTGTGTGTATTCCTTATCGGTGAATTCGCATTGCTGTGAAGGGAGATAACCATGCTGCTCCTGCAAGCTGGTTTTAACCTGTTAAAATACGTTTAACTGTTAATTTTCCCAAAGTGACTTATAACCTAATATTCCTGCATTAATCCCATATTATTTGACCCTTATTCCTTCGCATAATTTCCTTCCAATAGGGAAGCAAATCTGCCGTCCTTACCTGGTCTGGCCTACACATGTGACTCCAGACCCACAGCAATGTGGTTGACTCTTAACTGCTCCCTGAAATGGCCCAGCAAGCCGCTCAGCTCAAGGGCAATTAGGGATGAGCGACAAATGAAAGAATATTAAGAAAAAATAAAAATGATCCCCTGGTCGCTCTTCAGCAATCCCAACATGGGTAATAAACCCTCTATTTTGAAGCCTCTACAGTCAAACAGCCAGCTCCTTGTTGAGTGGGGCCTATCCATAACTTGGCAGCTCTGACTGGCTAGAGGTGATCTGTTATCTCCCTGTGGTTGATATTATCATTGCTGGCGTCTCTTTGCAAATTAGGCAAGGGTGGGTCCTGAGACTTGAACAATTTCTTCTCTTCCCCGGTCACCAGTTTATCTCCTTCTCCTCAGGAACATAGGAACATGGGAGCAGGAGAAGGCCATTCAGCCCATCGAGCCTGCTCCGCCATTCAATACCATCATGGCTGATCATCCACTTCAATTCACGCTATCCCCAGATCCCTTTATGTCACTGGTATTTAGAAATCTGTCAATCTCTGCTTTAAACATACTTAATGACTGAGCTTCCACAGCCTCTGGGATAGAGAATTCCAAAGATTCACAACCCTCTGAGTAAAAAACAATCTCCTCATCTCAGTCCTAAGTGGCTTCACCCTTATTTTGAAATTGTGCCCCCTGGTTGGTTGAAATGAGTAATTATCCCTTGGGATCAGAAACCCTGGGGCCATCAGAGCTGTGCAGGGTCCTAACTACCCTCCGCTTCCTCTCATGATTAATCTATCAGCCTATCTTCAGGCTCAGGAGACTGGATTGTGATTTCTTCCCCTTCCTCACCCTGTCCCTAACACTGATCTTAGAGACCACCCCCCTCCGCCCACCCCGGTCACCTATAGCCATGACCTCAACACTGTTAAATGTATCCCAGATTATATCTGCATAACTTAAGGGTGGGTGTGTGGTGGTGGGGGGGGAGGGGGGTGAATAGCAAAGACAGGGAGGGTGGCTGATCGATTCTGAATGAATCAAAATTGTTTTGGGACATCTCAATGATGTGAAAGGTGCTATCAAAATGAACGTCCTTCCCGTTTCTTCCATACCATGGTTGTAGATGTCCGCAGCCACTCTCCATCTGCACAAGGTGGGGGACATGCAGCAAATCAAATGCGCTGGGGCTGGAGGTAGCTTCATAGGGTGCACAGTTTCTCATGGCTGAAGAGGCCAATCCGAGAGAGGCAGGTTGTGCCACAGGTGCCGTATGTGAAGTGGCTACCAGGTCAGGGGTCACTGCCGGTTGCTGTTTTCGCTGTCGGCGCCTGTTGCCGGGAACAACACGGAGGAGAAAAATGAGTGGGGCATCAAACAATTGCCATTTCCTTTGAGTTCATCATCTAGAAAAGCATTTGCAGAAGGGGAATATACGTCTGTCTGACTGGACAGGGGAGGCTGGAGGTGATAAAACCTTCAGGAATATGTCCAATCAGAGTTGGCAACCCAAGTGCAGGAAGCTTCTGATTCTGCTGTTGGAATCTGAGGAGAAAGATTTAAAGATGCCCGGTGGCTCAGTGAATGGATGGGCTTCCTGGCGTGGGAGACTCAACTAAGCAAGACCTGGGTTCAAACCCATTCTACCACAGCTTGGGTTGGGGTAACTGGTCCCAACTAGGTGAGTGTTAGAATGGGACAGAGTAACCCTCCATTACCCAAGACTTTGATGGATCAGTGATGTCCCCTCTGTTGCTGCCCATCGAACAATCCCAGCTAAATCCCTAAGATATGTCATGACCCTTTGACTTTTGGGCAATTTTTGCTGAAACAGCTCCAGCTTCCTTGGTTTCAGAAACGTAAATATTTCACTTTATTGTATGTAACTGTACAGACCAGGCCTGACAAAAATGATATCTGATGCTGAGACAGATCCCCCGAGTCTGGGGCTGAGAGTGGGCTGATAGCAAACCGCGCGCTGTACAGAAAACCAGCATGGAAAATCATGTCTAACTAACCTGCTGGGGTTTTTTTGAGGAGGTAACACAGATGGTTGATAAGGGAAAAGCTGTTGATGTGGTGTATATGGATTTTCAAAGGACATTTGAGACAGTGCCACACAACAGACTTGTGAGCAAAATTCTAGCTCCTGGAATAAAAGGGAAAGTAGGCACTTGGATAAGAAATTGGTTGAGTGACAGGAAACAGAGAGTAGTGGTAAATGGTTGTTTTCCAGATTGGAGGAAGGTTTGTAGTGGAGTTCCTCAGAGGTCAGTGTTGGGACCCTTGCTCTTCCTGATATATATTAATGACCTACACTGTGGTGTGCAGGACATGATTTCAAAATTTGCAGATGATACGAAGATTGTAAATGTTGTCAACTGTGATGAGGATATTCTTGAACTTCAAAAGGGCATGGACATGTTGGTGGGTTGGGCAGATAAGTGGCAGATGAAGTTCAATGCAGAGAAGTGTGAGGTGATTTGTTTTGGCAGGAAAGATATGATGAGACAGTATAAAATAAAGGGAGAGCCTATAAAGGAGGGGCAAGGACAGAGGGACCTCAGTGTATATGTACATAGGTCATTGAAGATGGCAGAGCATGTTGAGAGAGCAGTTAATAAAGCATATAGTATCTTAGGCTTTGTTAATAGGAACATTGAGTACAAGAGTAAGGAGGTCATGTTGAACTTGTATAAGACACTTGTTAGGCCTCATCTGGAGTACTGCGTCCAGTTCTGGGCACCATACTTGAGGAAGGATGTGAGGGAATTGGAGAGAGTACAGAGGAGATTCACACGAATAATTCCCGGGATGAAGAACTGTAGCTATGAGGATAGATTGGAGAGGTCGGGACTGTTTTCCTTGGAGAAAAGAAGGCTGAGAGGAGACTTGATAGAGGTATTCAAAGTCCTGAGGGGTATGGACAGAGTAAATAGTGAGAAACTATTCCCACTCAAGACAGCATCAAGAACTAAAGGGCACAGGTTCAAAATAATTGGCAAAAGGAGTAAATGTGATGTGAGGAAAATGTTCTCACCCAGAGGGTGGTTGGAGTCTGGAACAAACTTCCTGAAAGGGTGTTGGAGGCAGGTTCGATCGAAGTATTCAAAAGGGAAGTGGATTGCTATCTGAAAAGAGAGAATGTGCAAAGTTATGGGAATGAGGCAGGGGAGTGGGACTAGGTGGAATGCTCTTTCAGAGAGCCAGTGCAGACTTGATGGGCCAAATGGCCTCCTTCTGCACTTTATAGATACTGTGATATATGCCCTGGGTGTGTTTGATGGGGAAAGTGTAGAGGGAGCTTTAATCTGTATCTAACCCAATGTTGTACCTGTCCTGGGTGTGTTTGATGGGACACTATAGAGTGAGTTTTATTCTGTATCTAATACTGTGCTGTAACTGTCCTGGGAGTGTTTGATGGGGACAGTGTAGAGGGAGCTGTACTCTGTATCTAACCCCGTGCTGTACCTGTCCTGGGAGTGTTTGATGAGGACAGTGTAGAGGGAGCTTTACTTTGTATCTAACCTCTGCTGTGCCTGTCCTGGGAGTGTTTGATGGGGACAGTGTAGAGGGAGTTTTATTCTGTATCTAACCCTGTGCTACAATTGTCCTGGGAGTGTTTGATGGGGACAGTGTAGAGGGAGCTTTACTCTGTATCTAACCCCGTGCTGTACCTGTCCTGGGGATGTTTGATGGGGACAGTGTAGAAGGAGCTTTACCCTGTATCTAACCCTGTGCTGTACCTGTCATGGGAGTGTTTGATGGGGACAGTGTAGAGGGAGCTTTACTCAGTATCTAACCCTGTGCTGTATCTGCCCTGGGAGTGTTTGATGGGGACAGTGTAGAGGGAGCTTTACTCTGTATCTAACTCGTGCTGTACCTGCCCTGGGAGTGTTTGATGGGGACAGTGTAGAGGGAGCTTTACTCTGTATCTAACTCGTGCTGTACTGGCCCTGGGAGTGTTTGATGGGGACAGTGTAGAGGGAGTTTTATTCTGTATCTAACCCTGTGCTGCAATTCTCCTGGGAGTGTTTGATGGGGACAGTGTAGAGGGAGCTTTACTCTGTATCTAACTCGTGCTGTACCGGCCCTGGGAGTGTTTGATGGGGACAGTGTAGAGGGAGTTTTATTCTGTATCTAACCCTGTGCTGCAATTCTCCTGGGAGTGTTTGATGGGGACAGTGTAGAGGGAGCTTTACTCTGTATCTAACTCGTGCTGTACCTGCCCTGGGAGTGTTTGATGAGGACAGTGTAGAGGGAGCTTTACTCTGTATCTAACTCGTGCTGTACCTGTCCTGGGAGTGTTTGATGGGGACAGTGTAGAGGGAGTTTTATTCTGTATCTAACCCTGTGCTGCAATTCTCCTGGGAGTGTTTGATGGGGACAGTGTAGAAGGAGCTTTACCATATATCTAACCCTATGCTGTACCTGTCCTGGGAGTGTTTGGTGGGGACAGTGTAGGGGGAATTTTATTCTGTATCTAACCCCGTGCTGTACCTGTCCTGGGAGTGTTTGATGGGGACAGTGTAGAGGGAGCTTTACTCTGTATCTAACTCGTGCTGTACCTGTCCTGAGAGTGTTTGATGGGGACAGTGTAGAGGGAGCTTTACTCTGTATCTAACTCATGCTGTACCTGCCCTGGGAGTGTTTGATGGGGACAGTGTAGAGGGAGCTTTACTCTGTATCTAACTCGTGCTGTACCTGCCCTGGGAGTATTTGATGGGGACAGTGTAGAAGGAGCTTTACCATGTATCTAACCCTATGCTGTACCTGTCCTGGGAGTGTTTGATGGGGACAGTGTAGAGGGATCTTTACTCTGTATCTAACCCGGTGCTGTACCTGTCCTGGGAGTGTTTGATGGGGGCAGTGTAGAGGGAGCTTTACTCTGTATCTAACCCCGTGCTGTACCTGTCCCGGGAGTGTTTGATGGGGACAGTGTAGAAGGAGCTTTACTCTGTATCTAATCCTAAACTGTACCTGTCCTGGGAGTGTTTGATGGGGACAGTGTAGAGGGAGCTTTACTCCGTATCTAATCCTGAGCCGTAGCTCCTCTCAGTGTATTAATTTGATGGGACAGTGGGAGCTTTAATCTGTACCTAACCATGTTATACTTGATCAGAAGCAGTGTGTCTGATTTGGGAATGTGCTCCATGTTTTAGCACCAATATCCTTTCCTTTTTGAGCCTAAAGATGAATTTAAAGAAGAATCTTCTAGAAGTCCACTTCTGCGAGCAGACTTAACCTGTCGAACTCAGTGACCATTTCCTGAATACAGGAAGTGAGTCTCCCTGGACTGTACTCTGTCATTTCGTGTACACATTATCTGATTCTGAATGTTTGAATTAGAAACTTTCCATTTTTCTCGATTGTATTGCCGTATCGAATTAGTCTGTGTTGTGAATTGTCTTTGAGGTGTTGGAATTTGTGTCTAATCTTGTGAGTGAGTCACCAGGGAAACTGTTACAGAGATTGGGAGGCTTGCTTGACTGTCTGGAGGAGCCTTGATGTGGATGGAGAGGTTTGTTCGATGTCCTTTTACTTCACGTGCTGATTGCTTGAAGTGCCCTATGATCCCCCAGCACCCACAGCCTGAGGAAGGCACCAATCATTCCCGCTGGTCAGATTGATGACCGCTCAGGTGGGAACTTGCTTTGGACTCTGAGCAGGGTCGCCAGCTCCGATTGGGCGTATTCCTGGAGGTTTCATCATGTGACCTCACCAAGCCGACCCTCCCCCCACACTCCTGTCATTGGCCCATCCAGGGTGCCCGGCCAACGGGAAAGGGAGTGTTATCTTTTCACCCCCACCTCCCCCCCCCGCCCCCATCTCAAACACTTCCATGGCTAACAACCGAAAAACACATTTTTTTAAAATTCCTCCTCCAATTTTTCACCTGGGTGTTGCAGCAGTGACCTGGAGATGAACCCCCAACTCCCGAGGAATCCAGGCCAATCCTGGACAGTTGGCCACTCGACCTCTGACCTGCTGGTAATGGCAGACCTGAGACACGGGTTCCACTGTTTAAAGGAGCCTGCTTAAAGCTTTAGTTAGTGGGGAAATGCTGAGTAATGGAAAAGATTAAATGACGGTGCGGAACAGTGTATCGTAGCAACAGCGTGAGACGACATGAGGGAGATGGGGTGGTTACTGGGGCAGGTCTCAGGCTGCCTGAAACTTTCAGGAGTATTGTGTTACAATTCAAGCCACATGCCCTGGGGCCTCAGTGAGTTTAGGAAATAGAAAATCTTCGTAAAGAGAAGAGAACGGGTTCAATCCCTGATCTGTGTGTTGTGTTAACTGAGCGACAGGGTCGAAGGAAGGAAAAGGTAGTGTCGTGACTAAATCATGAGGTTTGTAACCCTGAGGCCAGAACCAATGATCTGGAGACCTGAGAGATCCCACCCTGGTAGTTGGGACGTTTAAATTTAATTCAGTAAACCTGGGATAAGAAGCTATCAGTACTGGTGATAATGAAGTTACTGGACTGTCGTAAAAACCCATCGGGTTCACTAATGTCCTTTAGGGAAGGAAATCTGCCGTCCTTACCCGGTCTGGCCTACATGTGACTCCAGGCCCACAGCCATGCCATGGTGGCAGCTTTCTGTCTGGTGGTGAACTCAGTGTTCAGCATCTCCTGCTGTGGCCCAGGAGCCCCGCTCTGCCATGGCAGTCTCCTCCGCATTTGTTTCCGAGGAAGACAATGGGCTGGGAAGGCGCCCGATTCACTGGCCTCTGTTTTCTCGGTGCTCTCTTCTCAGCCAGCTGAGTTTTTTTTGTTCCTGCTCGCCTCTTCCAATGTCCTTCCAAACTGTCATCCTCCAGAGGTCACGGCCATCAGTGACTGTCTCCCCGTTGTCAGTGTCAATGTCCACCATCTTCATATCTCACTTACAATTGTCCTTGTGGAGGTGTGGACATGCAGCAGGTTGTGACCCAATGTGGTTGACCCTTAACTGCCCTCTGAAATGGCCGTGCAAGCCACTCAGTTATATTGAAGAAAGTGGCTCCTTCTCAAGGGTAAGAAATGCTGGTCTTGACAGCAAGAGCCACATCTCGTGAATGAATTTAAATAAAACCTGCTGGGGGTCCCCACACCTAGTTCCACTATCCAATGACCTCCCCTCCCACCCCTCGGATGAGGATCAGGTTGGGTCTGTTTGTGATACTGTCTCTCGGTGATGAATAATAACGACATTGGTGGGGAGGTAGTTGGCAGCAACTGGTTTCCATGGACCGTGCCCACTGGGGAGGGGATTGAGAGGGTGGGGGGTTAGTTGCAGAGAAAATCATGTTTGAATTCAGAGGGGGCTGACCTTTGACCCTGAATTAACCCTTTCATCAGCTGTGGGCCAATCATTCTCATTCCAAAGCGCTGTTTATTGCTATCTCCCCTGCCCTCCATTTCCACTTTTGCGATTAAGATCTAGTCACTTGTTATGATGTCAAACTGGGCTAATCTGCATTGTGAATATCCACTGTTAATGCCGAACGGACACTGGAATTGGGAATAATGGGAAGCAATAATGGATGAGTGGATAGTTTCCTTGGGAGTAACTATCAATAAAATGCAATAATACCCACCACGAGTGCTCTGTCCATTCATTCTACACGAAACCTCACTCCTCTCCATGGAGACAAAGCGTGTTCTGCTGGTCTGGCGGATTGGTCAAGCTGAGATGACCCTTGACCGGCTGACGATAGTGAAGCACCCACTGCTGGCAAAATAGGTAAGTACACAGTCTGGTCTGGCAATACACAAGATTCAGAATGACCCAGGTTTCAATCCCTGAGTTAGCCGATTCACTAGTGAGAGCCGCCATAGTGAATAGCCCACAACCAATGAAGTGTGTTCCTTGAGTTAGTGACAGTGAAATTGATTGTTAATCCCTCCCCCTGCTCAATGCTGGCCAAGGGGCCAAATGGCCTACTTCTGCTCCTCTTTCGTATGTTTGTAAGTGTGTGCACGTGTGGTGTGGTGTGTTAGTGCCAGCAGTGGCTCAGTGAGTGGCATTTCACTGCCCTGGAGTCTAAGTCCCACTCCAGAGACCTGTGCACAAAATCCAGGCTGACACTCCTAGTGAAGTACAGAGGGAGTGCTGCACTGTCAGTGGTGTCATCTTTCAGACACATCAAGCCCTGCCTGCCCTCTCAGCTAAATGTAAATGATCCTGTGGTACTATTGAAGGAAGAGTAGGAGAGCTCTCACTGGTGTCCTGCCTGATACTTACCTCTCAACTCATACCTATAAACAGATTGTCTGGTCATGACCACAATGTTATTTATGGGAGCTTGCTGTGCAAAAAAAGGTTGCCATGTTTTCTATACTGGAACAGAGGACTTCATTGGCTGTAAAGCACTTTGGGATATCCTGAAGTTTGAAAGGTGCTACATAAATGCGAGATGTGGTTGATTAGACATGGGTGTGAGACCCATCATGGTTAACCAGCTCACTGACACACAGTCTAAGCTCGCACTTGTGGCTGAGGTGCCAGGGGCCTGCACATGGCTGGTACCCAACAAGTGTGGGCACTGACAGGATAGGAGAGGGGGAAGAAACAAGTCACTCTCAGGCAGCAATGCACACATTATCACTAACTTTGAGGGCGGGTTTCTTTACCCATGAAGTGATACTGAGATTTAATTTTCCAATGTGACATAAATACCTAATGAACAATACTTTTCATCCTGGCCCCTGACTAACAATAACAGAAATAATACATATAACTGTACACATTGTCCAGAGCCATGACAGTGCTTAGGTTAATGCCTGGTGTTCATGGTAAAGAAGGACAGGCTGAGGAACAGTATAAGGCAATGACTAAGGACGAGTTACTTTTTCCCTGGTGATATCAGTCTGTAATAAAGCAATAAATAGTCCCTTTCACCCACCACTCCCACATTCACAAATATATACACAAACCTTCTCAAGGTCAAGTAGGGATGAGCAACAAGTGCTGGCTTGGCCAATGAGACTCTCATCCCATGGAAAGAATAAAAAAATTCCACCCACATATATACATATTATTATTGGCTGTCCCTCGGTAACGAGGATGATTGTCTCCCATGAGTCCGAAGATGGCTGATGAGGGCGGTTTGGGATCTGCCGGCTTTATGGCATGCAGGAATTTATTATCATGCCAGATGTCCGGTTGTGTATAATCAGCTCGGGTCCTGACATGTTCTTTTTGCCGCTTTGGCTTTTCCTTTCCATTTTGTCATCGTTGGCTCTCAAAACACTGGGATCCTTTGGTAACTGAAACAGCCAGGACATAGGGAGCCCCATTGACACAGCCAGGACATAGGGAGCCCCACTGACACAGCCAGGACATAGGGAGCCCCACTGGAACAGCCAGGACATAGGGAGTCTCACTGAAACAGCCAGGACATAGGGAGCCCCACTGACACAGCCAGGACATAGGGAGCCCCACTGACACAGCCAGGACATAGGGAGTCTCACTGACACAGCCAGGACATAGGGAGCCCCACTGACACAGCCAGGACATAGGGAGTCTCACTGACACAGCCAGGACATAGGGAGTCTCACTGACACAGCCAGGACATAGGGAGTCCCACTGACACAGCCAGGACATAGGGAGTCTCACTGACACAGCCAGGACATAGGGAGTCTCACTGACACAGCCAGGACATAGGGAGTCTCACTGACACAACCAGGACATAGGGAGTCTCACTGACACAACCAGGACATAGGGAGCCCCACTGAAACAGCCAGGACATAGGGAGTCCCACTGACACAGCCAGGACATAGGGAGCCCCACTGACACAGCCAGGACATAGGGAGTCCCACTGACACAGCCAGGACATAGGGAGTCCCACTGACACAGCCAGGACATAGAGAGTCCCACTGACACAGCCAGGACATAGGGAGTCTCACTGACACAGCCAGGACATAGGGAGTCTCACTGACACAGCCAGGACATAGGGAGTCCCACTGACACAACCAGGACATAGGGAGTCCCACTGACACAGCCAGGACATAGGGAGCCCCACTGACACAACCAGGACATAGGGAGTCCCACTGGCACAACCAGGACATAGGGAGTCCCACTGACACAGCCAGGACATAGGGAGCCCCACTGACACAGCCAGGACATAGGGAGCCCCACTGACACAGCCAGGACATAGGGAGCCCCACTGACACAGCCAGGACATAGGGAGTCTCACTGACACAACCAGGACATAGGGAGTCCCACTGACACAGCCAGGACATAGGGAGCCCCACTGGAATTTACCCTGTTTCAATCGACCCTTTCTTACTCATTGCCCAGTTCCACAGCAAGGGCAAGTACATTGGATTTGTAACCCCATATGTACATGGACAGACAGACACGCACACACACACACACACACACACAAACACAGACACATTTCCACACCCACAGACACAAACACACTCACAGTTAAAAATCAAATGAGTGACCACAACATAAGCAGGTCATTGTCATGGTATCTATTTCTATGTTCTGGTTACCATGGTGAGTTGTGCCTTCTGGAATGTTCTCTCCCCTCTCCCCCTGCATTCCCCCCCGCAACTCCCATGGATAGCTTTGGCAGTGTAAGACCATGTGATTTATATGCTAGAATTCATTAAAATTCAAATTTAATTGAGTCCACGGGAGACTAATTGCCATTTTTCTGCCAGCTGGTATGGGCTGTGTGCTGTATAAAAAGGTCGCGGAGAAAGCTTCCTCCTCTGTCTTCACTGAGGCTCTATCTTTCATTTGGCAGCATGGATAATTTAACACTGCCGCATTGAAGGGACTTCGGTCTGCTGCTGTTGTATTTTGTCTGAGAAAGTGAGATTCCCTTTCAATGTCGACCCCAAATTTCCCATCTTGGCTCAGTGGGCAAGTGGATGGAACCACAGGGCCCAGGGAGAGACCGGGCTCTATGTCCAGGGTCAAAGCATCCCCCGCTTGATAGGCACCCCATCCACAAACATTCACTCCCTCCACCACCGACGCACAGTGGCAGCAGTGTGTGTACCACCTACCAGGTGCACTGCAGCAACTCACCAAGCCTCCTTCGACAGCACCTTCCAAACCCACAGTCTGATAAAAAAAGAAACTCTGAGTCTAATAACCCAGCCCCTCCCCCAACAAAACTCCCAGGTCCAATAAAAAAACACAGGCCCAATAATAATAAATGTATCTTTGCCTGTGAGCACTTGTGTATATGGTACTCAGGTCAATGAAGTCTTAAGGTTTGAAACCTGAACAGCCGGCCGGGCTGCCTTGAGCTGGTATCCCTGAGGAGGACCGGACTAGTCCGGATCTGTTGCCAGCTGACACATTTGCAGCAGGCGCCCTCAAGCAATAACAACAACTTGCATTTATATAGCGCCTTTAACATAGTAAAAAGTGTCCCAATGTGCTCCAGAGGAACGTGATCAAGCATTATCTTATACCGTGGCACACGAGGAGATGTTTCACCAGGCTAAAGGCTTGGTCAAAGACGTAGGTCTGGATCTGGACTGTCTTAAAGGAGGCGAGGGCAGTATAAAGGAGGAGAGGTTAGAGACGGAATTCCAGAGTCTAGGGCCCCACCAGCTGAAGGTATGGCCACCAATGGTGAGGCGATTAAAATTGGGGTTGCTCAGGAGACGAGGGTATTGGAGGAGCGCAGATATCTCAGAGGGTTGTAGGGTTGGAGGAGATTACAGAGTTGGGGAGGTGGAAGGGCCGTGGAGGGACCCGAAAATAAGGATGAGAATTTTTAAACAGACTGGGAGCCGGTTTGGTTCAGCGGGTGCTGGAGACTATCCTAACCAAGCACCCAACTTTACCTCAGAACCACAGCAGCCCCTGGGCATCAGATCAAAACTGGCTCCAAAACACACCAGCTGCATATCTTCAGCCTTGTCTCCGTGATTATTCAGTATCTCACCTCCACCCCACCCTAACAGCTCAGCAACTTGGGAATAGTGAATGACTTCCCGGTTAGCTGTCTATAGGTGCAGGCAGAATATTTCAATATTAAATAAAAATCAAATGGCTCGATGTACAATTCGACAATCCTCTCCGCTCCTTAACTCCTTAATCTCCTGGTTTGTCCAGGAATTGTGGAATTTGTGGATTAATCTCCTGGGCCCTGCAGTAAGCAATGCACGGGAGCAAATAAAGAACTGAGGCTTTGAAAGAAATTGAGACTTTTTTTTCGTGCAATACATTAATAAATTATTTTTAAAAACTTATTATTTTATTTTTAAATATAAAAATATTGGAGAGGGGAAAATGACTGTTTGAGTTCATGTGATGAATATGCCCAGTCAGAGTTGGAGAGCCCCTACCTTTAACACCGTCCCCATCCTGTGACACCAGCCTTAAAATCTCACAAGACCATCAGGAGAAGTCTCCATTTTCGGCTGTATCCCTGTCGCATTTTGACTGAATATCAAAACTGTGCACTTTTGGTAACTGCAGAGATTCTTCCAGAACCACTCCCACACACCCAGACAGAAGAGACAAATCATAACAATTAGGAGCAGGAGTAGGCCATTCGGCCCCTCGAGCCTGCCTTGCCATGCAATAAGATCATGGCTGATCTGATGTGGCCTTAACTCCACTTTCCTGTCTGCCCCCCATAACCCTTGACTCCCTTGTCGATCAAAAAATCTGTCTAACTCAGCCTTGAATATATTCAATGACCCAGCCTCCACTGCTCGCCGGAGAAGAGAAATCCAAAGGTTAGCGACTCTCTGAAAGAAAAAAAAATTCCTCCTTATCTCTGTCTTAAATGAAAGACTCCCTACCTTCAAACTGTGCCCCCTTGTTCTAGATTCCCCCTCGAAGGGAAACATCCCCTCAGAATCGGATATGTTTCAGTAAGATCACCTCTCAAACTCCAATGCGTATAGTCCCAACCTGCTCAATCTTTCCTCATAAGACAACCCCTTCATCCTAGGAATCAGCCCAGTGAACCTTCCCTGAACTGCTTCCAATGCAAGTATATCCTTCCTTAAATAAGGGGACCAAAACTGTACACAGTACTCTCGGTGTGGTCTCACCAATGTCCTGTACAGTGTAGCAAAGCCTCCCTACTTTTATACTCCAGCCCCGCTGCAGTAAAGGCCAACATTCCATTTGTCTTCCTCATTACTCGTTGCATATTGGCCTTTTGTGAGTCACAAGGTACAAAGACAAAGCTTGCAGTCCACCTCTCACTGTGGCCTTCCCACTTCTCCATCTCAAACTTCCTCAACTTTCTCCACTGTGTTGACTCTGCTACCCTCACCATTCCTCCCACCCTCCCTGCCCTGCTCCTTGTAAACAACAAAATAGTCTTCCTCCTCCCTCATCTCAGTGTCAGGTTTCAAATCACTCTCTCCCAAGGACTTCAAACTGTGGGAGTCCTCACCCTCAGGATCTCATAATTCCCACAATCTTCACAATTTAAAAAACCCTAGTCTGCCAGTGGCTAACCATCACCGCACAATTTACCTCGGGCAGTTTCCTGATTCTGTAATTCAGCTTATTTCTCAACACTGCATAGATTGTGCAAAGATCTTGCATAGGGCTTGCACATCCAGTGCTTTGCTTGCCATTGTTACAATCTTTTGATGCTCTCCCAACAACACACACCATTGTAAATGACGATGTCAACACTTCCCCTCCATTGGGCAGTGTCAACTGTCACAATGCCAACCTCTGGCTACTAGGTAGCTCTGTGGAGCAGGCTTCTGAAATCTCTCTCCCAACTCGGGTGCCACCTTGTACACATGCAAAATAAAACATACATCCGACCACAGGCAACTAAAAAAATAATTTTGGTCACACAGATATGGAGTTGTATCAATGATGTCACTTAACGATATCCCACAGTTCAGTGCGGTTGACGTGACTCAGCTATTTGTCCATTGTGGGAAACGAGAACCCACTTTTCCATCTACCTCTCCGTGACGTCCAAACAATCCTTGGATCGAGACCCGGGAGCAATTGGATGTGTCTGCGGTTCAATCGTGCAGGAAGAGCTCTTTGCATATCCTGACCGTGTCCTCCGGGAACAGCACGGTGTGTCCAATTGTCCTGGGATCATGGAAAATCTCGTGATCGTTCCCACCCTGTGTGGATAACACAAAGCCCAGTCAGTCTTTCTTTCACCACCACCGCCCCCCCACCTCGTTCTCAATCCTCCCCCTGGGAGCTGCTGGTTCTCACAGGAGTGCCACTCCATGGGGATGGGGTGGGGTATCACACTCAATCTTTGTGTGTGTGTTTAGTCAATGGTGGGGGGGCATTGTGGCCTAATCCCGTCTTCGCTTGATATCGCCTTGTACACCCACCGGTCACTGGGTGGTAATTAGATGGGACAAAAACCGAGTCTCATTTAGCTTCTCACAATCACAGGCTCTCTTCAACTTCCTTACCCCAGCAAACAGCGCACTTGGACCGGAGGCAGTTCAGAGAAGGTTCACTTGGCTGATTCCTGGGATGAAGGGGTTGTCTTATGGAAAGGTTGAGCAGGTTGGGCCTTTACTCATTGGAGTTTAGAAGAATGAGAGGTGACCTTATTAAAACATATCAGATTCTGAGGGGGTTTGACAGGGTAGATGCTGAGAGGATGTTTCCCCTCATGAGAACCGGGGGCTCAGTTTCAAAATAAGGGGTCACCCATTTAAGACAGGGATGAAGCGGAATTTCTTCTCTGAGGGTCATTAGTCTTTGGAATTCTCTCACCCAGTGAGCAGTGGAGGCTGGGTCATTGAATATATTCAAGGCTGAGTTAGGCAGGTTTTTGGATCGATAGGAGAGTCAAGGGTCACGGGGGAGCAGGCAGGGAGATGGAGTTGAGTCCAAGAGCCGATCAGCCATGATCTTATTGAATGGCAGAGTAGGCTCGAGGGGCTGAATGGCCTCCTGCATCTACGTCAAACGTCTACAGAGCAGAGTTCAAAGCTGGCACATTTCTGGGGAATGGGGTCTGGTTCTACACTGACCAACACATTGGAGTAGCCCTTTCAGTTTTATTCCTTGGTGACATGTTTTTTTTGCTGTTTGACAGGCTGTTATATTTTGGTGTGAGGGGTCAATGGCTAAGTCCAGGGTCTCCACAGTCAGCAGGAAATTCCCAAAATGGAGTTTGAAGAAGAGGGGCCAATGGGCCTGAGCCACTCCTGTGGGAGGGATGGTGGAGAGGGAGGAGGTAGCTCTGGAGAATCAAGCATGTTCGCAATGTGACAATGCTTCAGTTAGGTCCCATTTCTCATAAACAGCAAGGCTCAGGTGTTTCAGCTGAACATCTACACTGTGTCTGAACAACATACAGAAACACGTCCGTGTTTATCCTCCGAATGAGTCTCCGCCCACCCCTCTCCACTCACCCTATCTGAAAAACCTCCTGCCCCTTTCTCCCTCGCCTATTTATCCAGCTTCCCCTTAAATACATCGACCCAATTCACCTCAACACTCCATGTGGGAGCGGGACCCACATTCCCCCCAACTCTCTGGGTAAAGGCCTTTCTCCTGAATTCCCCATTGGATTTATCAGTGACCATCTTATATTTATGGCCCCTAGTTTCGGTCTCCGACCCCCCTACACACCTCCCTCCAAGGCCAGTGACTCCTCAAATGAAATCGCCAAATTATTGCAGAATTTTGGACAACCGGCCATTGGGTTAAATCTACAGCCAGAGAGAATAGGTTAATGTCAACAATGTCCAACCTGGTCATAAAGTCAGGTTCCAGCAGTCACTGTTGGCCTGACCAATCCTATGGTTAGCTCCTCATTCCCATTGCCCGCGTGGGCAATGCCTCTTACGTGGCTATTGAGCTTGGCACGGTGGTATCACAGTGTCACACTGTTCCATTGCTGCCATTGTGCTGCAGGGCAGACAGGTCTCCAACCACACACAGCCTCTTGAGCCCCGTGTCAAGGCCCCCAACCCCCTTGTCAATGGCCCTGACCCCTCATCAATGGCCTCAGGCCCCTCAACAACTGCCTTACCCCCTCGTCAATGGCCTCAACCCCCTCAACAACTGCCCGACCCCCTCGTCAACGGCCTCAACCCCCTCAACAACTGCCCGACCCCCTCGTCAATGGCCTCAACCCCCTCAACAACTGCCCCCTCATCAATGGCCCTGACACCCTCGTCATCACCCCTGACCCTCTCTACAACCCCCTGACCCCCTCATCATTGCCTCTGACCTCCTCAATAACTGCCCTACCCCCTCGTCATCACCCCTTGTCAACTTCCGGGCCTCCTCAACAACCCCATGGCCCCATTGTCAACGCCCCCGATCCCCTCATCGACCCCTCGTCAACCCCTCTGGCCTTCTCACCAACACCCCCAACATCCTGACAACCCCCGACCTACTCCGTCAACCCCCACCCCCTCAACGCCCAAGCCCTCCACCCCCTCCCCCCCGCCCACCCCTTACCGGCTCAGTCTCATTCCCAAAGAAATGAATGGTTTTAATTCCATCCTTTTCCAAGATATCCAGACAGTAGCGTTTGTCCCAGCCCTCAGGGAAGATGTCAAAACTGATCATTCCTCCTGTGAAAAGCAAGGTCACAGAGTCGTTACCTTTCTGGGAATAACAGAGGTTCTGACCCTAGATCCTGATAACCTTTCTCGCTCTGGGATGTCGAGGTCCTGTTTCCTGTGCTCCAAGTGATCTGCTCCGGTTTTTACACCACAGAAACAGGCCATTGATCCCGACTGATCGAGGTCAGTGTTTACCACGTCACACATGCCTCCTCCCATCCGACCACATCCACTCCCATCAATATATCCCTCTCTTCCTTCCTCCCTTGCGTACTTATCTATGTTCCCTGTGCTGCATCTATGCTATTCTCCTTAATGACTACATGGGGAGGAAAGTGCAATAGTGTGGAACTGGAATCAGATGACGGCTAGACTGGCCAGGGTGGCTAATCCTTTCCCTGAAGGACATTAGTGAACCAGATGAGTTCTTATTAATTTGGCTGCTTCATGGTCCATTTTCTCTTGGTGCCAGTCCACAAACAGCCGGATTTATTGAATTGATTTTTAAAACTTACCATGTCGAGGATCCGAACTTTCGCCCACTGAATTGCTGGCCCAGGGCTGTATTCATTATACTACCGTACCCACTATTCAACTTCCGAGGGCATCACCGCTAAGCATAACCATGTCCTTGCTCCACAAAGGAACGGGGCCATTCAGCCCCTCCAGACTGTTCCGCCATTCAATCAGGTCATTAAACCCCATCTACCCACCGTGGTTCAATTACCCCCTGATGTCCTTACCCAACAGGATGGCTCCTCGGCACATTCCCCGGGAAGTGGGTTATCTGCTGCTGCACCATTTCTTTTTCAAGCCGTTATGGTTTTTCTCCTCTTGTTGCCTTGGAGATGAAACTTCAGTGTCTGGAAACTCCAGGGCAATCCTGGAGGGTTGGCAACCCCAAACCGTCATTCACTCAAACTCCCTCCAGGACACTGTTTTTGTCTGTAGAGTGTGCCGAGGAGTGTTTATGTTTGTGTCTGGTAGGTTTAGTGTGTCTGTGCGTCTGTACCTGTGAGTGCGTTTGTGACTGTTTTATGTGTGTGAGAGAGAGAGAGTGAGTGTGTGTGTGTGTGTGTGTGTGTGCGTGCGCACCAGTGAGTGTATGTCTGTGGCCATGTGAATGTGTGAGTGTGTCTGTGAGTGAGTGCCTGTGTGAGAGCGTCTCTGTGTGTGTACGTGTCTGTGTGTGTAATTGTCTGTGAGAGAGTGTCTGTGTGTGTCTGTAGAGAGTGTCTTTATGTGTGTCTGCAAGTGATTGTCTTTGTGTGTGTCTGAGTGAGTATCTGTGTGAGAATGTCTTTGCGTATGTGCCTGTGTGTGTGTCCGTGTCTGTGTCTGTGAGTGAACATATGTGTGAGAGTGTCTCTGTGTGTGCCTATGAGTGAGTCTGTGTGAGAGTGTCCCTGTGTGTGTGTGTGTCTGTGAGTGAGTGTTTCTGTGAAAGAGTCTCTGTGTTTGCCTGTATCTGTGCCTGTGGAGAGTGAATTTGTGTATGTCTGTGATGTGTAGTGGAGAGTGTCTTTGTGCGTGTCTGTGTGTAATTGTCTGTGAGAGAGTGTCTGTCTGTGTGTCTATGGAGAGTGTATTTGTGTGTGAGTGTCTCTGTGTGCGTTTGTGAGTGATTGTCTTTGTGTGAGTGTCCTTGTGTGTGTCTGTGAGTGAGTGTCTGTGTGAGAGTGTCTTTCTGTGTGTACGTGCCTGTGTAAGGGGTGTCTGTGTGTGTGTCTGTGATGTGTTGGTGGAAAGTCTCTTTGTGCATGTAAGTGTCTGTGTGACAGTGTCTTTGTTTGTGTCTGTGAGTGATTGCCTTTGTGTGTGAGAATCGTTGTGTCTGTGAGTTTGTCTGTGTGTGTCTGTGTATGTGTCTGTGGAGGGTGTCTGTCTGTGTGTGTGTGTGTCTGTGGAGAATGTCGCTGTGTGCCTGTGTGTGTGTCTTTTGAGGGTATCTGTGTCTGTGTTTCTGAAGATTTTGTGTGTGTGTGTGTGTCTGTGGAGAGTGTCTTTGTATGTGTCTGGGAGTGAGTGCTCATGTGACAGTGTCTGTATGTGTGTCTGTGTGAGTGTCTATGGAGAGTGTCTGTGGAGAGTGTCTGTGGAGAGCATCTCTGTGTGTGCCTGTGGAGAGCATCTCTGTGTGTGCCTGTGTGAGTGTCTGTGGAGAGTGTCTGTGTGACAGTGGAGATTTTCTTTGTGTATGTCTGTGAGTTGGTGTGTGTGTGTGCGCACGTGCATGTGTTGTGTGTGTGTGCATGTCTGTGAGTGAGTGTGTGAGAGTGTCTTTGTGTGTGTCTGTGAGCGATTGTCTTTGTGTGAGAGTGTCTGTGTGTGTGTGTATGTGTGTGTCTGTGAGAGAGTGTATGTGTGTGTGTCCGTGTGTGTTTGTGGAGGGTGTCTGTGTGCATGTCTGTGAGTGAGTGTCTGTGTGAGTGTCTCTGTGTGCGTCTGTGTGTGCATCTTTGTGTGTGTCTGTGTGTGTGTCTGTGGAGAGTGTCTGTGTGTGTCTGTGGGAGAGTGTTTGTGTGTCTGTCGAGAGTGTCTTTGTCTGTGTCTGTGGGAGAGTGTGTGTGTGTCTGTGGTGAGTGTCTTTATGTGTGTCTGTGGGAGAGTGTCTTTGTGTATTTGTGAGTGAGTGTTTGTGTGTGAGTCTGGATGAGAATGTCTCTACGTGTGTCTGTGAGTGAGTGCCTGTGAGAGTGTGTGTGTGAGTGTCTGTGTGAGAATGTCCCTGTGTGTCTGTGGAGAGTGTCTGTGTGTGTGTCTGTGGACAGTGTCGTTGTGTGTGTCTGTGAGTGAGTGCCTGTATCAGAGTGTCTTTGTATATGTGGGTGTGTGTGTGTGTGTGTGTCGACAGTATTTCTGTGTGCTTGTGCGATTGTCTGTGGTGAGCATCTTTGTGTGTGCCTGTGAATGAGTGCCTGTATGAGAGTGTCTGTTTGTGTCTGTGTGTGTGTGCCTGGGTGAGTATCTGTGGGAGTATCTGTGTGTGTGTGTCTGTGGAGTATGTCTGTGCAGTGTGTCTGTGTGCGTGTGTGTCTGTGTGTGTGTGTGTCTGTGGAGGGTGCCTTTGTGCGTGTCTGTGAGTGAGTGTCTGTGTGAGAGTTCTCTATGTGTGTCTGTGGAGAATGTCTTTGTGGGTGTCTATGAGGTGCCTGTGTGAGTGTCACTGTGTGTGTATGAGTGTGTGTCTCTGAGTTGAGTGTGTGTTTGTGTGTGTCTCTGAGTTGAGTGTGTGTGTATGAGTGTGTGTGTCTCTGAGTTGAGTGTGTGTGCATGAGTGTGTGTGTCTCTGAGTTGAGTGTGTGTATGAGTGTGTGTGTCTCTGAGTTGAGTGTGTGTGCATGAGTGTGTGTGTCTCTGAGTTGAGTGTGTGTGTATGAGTGTGTGTCTCTGAGTTGAGTGTGTGTGCATGAGTGTGTGTGTCTCTGAGTTGAGTGTGTGTATGAGTGTGTGTGTCTCTGAGTTGAGTGTGTGTTTGTTTGTGTGTGTGTCTCTGAGTTGAGTGTGTTTGTGTTTGTGTGTGTCTGAGTTGAGTGTGTGTTTGTTTGTGTGTGTGTCTCTGAGTTGAGTGTGTGTGTGTTTGTGTGTGTGTCTCTGAGTTGAGTGTGTGTGTGTTTGTGTGTGTGTCTCTGAGTTGAGTGTGTGTGTGTTTGTGTGTGTGTCTCTGAGTTGAGTGTGTGTGTTTGTGTGTGTGTCTCTGAGTTGAGTGTGTGTGTGTTTGTGTGTGTGTCTCTGAGTTGAGTGTGTGTTTGTGTGTGTGTCTCTGAGTTGAGTGCGTGTGTTTGTGTGTGTCTGAGTTGAGTGTGTGTTTGTGTGTGTGTCTCTGAGTTGAGTGTGTGTGTTTGTGTGTGTGTCTGAGTTGAGTGTGTGTGTGTGTCTCTGAGTTGAGTGTGTGTGTTTGTGTGTGTGTCTGAGTTGAGTGTGTGTATGAGTGTGTGTGTCTGAGTTGAGTGTGTCTGAGTTGAGTGTGTGTGTTTGTGTGTGTGTCTGAGTTGAGTATGTGTATGAGTGTGTGTGTCTGAGTTGAGTGTGTCTGAGTTGAGTGTGTGTTTGTGTGTGTGTCTCTGAGTTGAGTGTGTGTTTGTGTGTGTGTCTCTGAGTTGAGTGTGTGTGTGTTTGTGTGTGTGTCTCTGAGTTGAGTGTGTGTATGTTTGTGTGTGTCTGAGTTGAGTGTGTGTTTGTGTGTGTGTCTCTGAGTTGAGTGTGTGTGTGTGTTTGTGTGTCTCTGAGTTGAGTGTGTGTTTGTGTGTGTCCGAGTTGAGTGTGTGTGTGTGTGTCTCTGAGTTGAGTGTGTGTGTTTGTGTGTGTGTCTGAGTTGAGTGTGTGTATGAGTGTGTGTGTCTGAGTTGAGTGTGTCTGAGTTGAGTGTGTCTGAGTTGAGTGTGTGTGTCTCTGAGTTGAGTGTGTGTGTGTTTGTGTGTGTGTCTCTGAGTTGAGTGAGTGTGTCTGAGTTGAGTGTGTGTGTTTGTGTGTGTGTCTCTGAGTTGAGTGTGTGTGTCTCTGAGTTGAGTGTGTGTATGAGTGTGTGTCTCTGAGTTGAGTGTGTGTGTGTTTGTGTGTCTCTGAGTTGAGTGTGTGTGTCTGAGTTGAGTGTGTGTGTCTCTGAGTTGAGTGTGTGTTTGTGTGTGTGTCTCTGAGTTGAGTGTGTGTTTGAGTGTGTGTCTCTGAGTTGAGTGTGTGTGTGTTTGTGTGTGTGTCTCTGAGTTGAGTGTGTGTTTGAGTGTGTGTCTCTGAGTTGAGTGTGTGTGTGTTTGTGTGTGTATGTCTCTGAGTTGAGTGTGTGTGTCTGAGCTGAGTGTGTGTGTCTGAGCTGAGTGTGTGTGTCTGAGTTGAGTGTGTGTGTGTTTGAGTGTGTGTCTCTGAGTTGAGTGTGTGTTTGTGTGTCTCTGAGCTGAGTGTGTGTTTGTGTGTCTCTGAGCTGAGTGTGTGTGTGAGTATCTCTGAATGAATCTGGCTGTGTTTGCACTGTCTGATTGTTTTGTGTGCTGCTTACATTTTATTTCCAGGCAGTTGGTGCATTTGAAAATGAATGAACTTTGCTCTGTCAGGAACATAAACAAGCCTGGCACTGACCAATCACAGTCACCCTTTGGCTCAAACAGCTGAAAATGCCACCCCACTCGGACTGACGGCGGTCAGTTCCCAGGCCCTGCTGGACTCACTCCAAGGAGATTGCAGGCAATATTGGCCCAAGCTCGCTCTGGTTGGAGTTTAAGAGTGTCGCCTTGGTTACAGATTTACCCCAGGATCCCACTGGCCGTGTGAACACAAACTGCAAGAAACATTTCAGAACTTTGGGTCAAAGGGTAGCAATAAGGAAGAGGATAGAAGACAGGCTAAACACGTACAGTCTGAAGCGCACACACATAAACACATTGCTTACTTGCCTCTGGTACACTTCACCCCTCTGTCAGCAAACTCCCTCTGTAAAGCCGCAACAAACCTCTCCCTGATCTTTTCTTTCTGTGGCAAGAATGGGGGAAAAAGGTGAAACAAATTATCTCTCGTGTCCATTAGCGTCTGTTGTCACCCAGAGAAACAGGAACTACAAGACAGAGTGGGGACAGTCAGCCCATTGAGTTGGTGCTGAAAATGCTGGAGATTCGGCAGGTCAGGTCGGGTTAGAGAGCGAGGCAGAGTTATAAGATCCCAGGTCAATCACTTTTCATCAGAACTGATAAAAGTTAGAAGTTTTGAGCAAGAACAGAGGGTGGGGTAAAGAAGAGAGGGGAGCGAGATAGGAGGGCAGAGGGCAGGAAAGGCAGCATTGAACTCTCCCAGGCCAACTGAGGCGCTAATCACTCAAAACCAGCTCCGCTGGGTAGGACATGTCATTCGTATCCCTGACACCAGAGCCCTGAAGCAGCTGGAACTCGGAGATTCCCAGGAGGACAGCGGGAACGCTTTAGGGATGTCCTCAAGACATCTCTGAAGATGATGAAACAGCCTCACGCGAGTTCCTGGCTTATGACTGGCCAAAATAGAGGAGGCTTATTCGGGGAAGACGCCAAACACAGCGAGAGAGGC